>NW_025945035.1:82243-169344 GCF_000764305.2 Hyalella azteca | reverse complement strand
AAGTTGAACTGTCACTAGGTTGAACTGTCACTATGTTGAACTGTCACTAGGTTGAACTGTCACTAGGTTGAACTGTCACTAGGTTGAACTGTCACTAAGTTGAACTGTCACTAGGTTGAACTGTCACTAAGTTGAACTGTCACTAAGTTGAACTGTCACTAGGTTGAACTGTCACTAAGTTGAACTGTCACTAAGTTGAACTATCACTATGTTGAACTATCACTATGTTGAACTGTCGTGAAGTGACGTGCGATATAATATTCGAGGTAATCTTTCATCGGTCCTGCACTACAGAGCAAAGGCCCCACTGAGAAGCCTGGTGCATAATTATTATTATAACAATAATTATGCTGTTATTTTAGACTGCGAAATGGCAGAATGACTGAAAATCAGAATGATGTTGATAAGCGTTTTAGTTTGATTGAATTTTTTTACCTTCTCAAGGAAAGTAATTTTTTTTAATTCTTGAATCGCAAGATTATGAGTCCTTTGATGATTAAATAACTTATTCAAGCCTCTATTAGAAAACAATTGCACTATTTACTGCCAGAGGTAATTTCAACGATACGGAAATTTCTAGAGCTTGATTTCCAACTCGGATCTTTTCATTGATTCAACCTAACATACCATAATTCAACCTAACATACCATAATTCAACCTAACATACAATAATTCAACCTAAAATAGCATAATTCAACCAAACATACATAATTCAACCTAACATACCATAATTCAACCTAACATACCATAATACAACCTAAAATACCATAATACAACTTAAAATACCATAATACAACCTAACATACCATAATACAACCCAACATACCGAAATTCGACCTAAAATACCATAATTCAACTTAACATACCGAAATTCGACCTAAAATACCATAATTCAACCTATTATTCAATAATTCAACCTAACATACCATAATTCAACCTAACATACCATAATTCAACCAAACATACCATAATTCAACCTAACATACCATAATAATAGTAAAAACATGCTGGCTCGACAAAAATAATTTCACTTCCAGTCGAGATCTCAGAACGAACTAACATTATCCTCATCAGCACAAACAACAAAAGCAGCGCTCAAATAACAGCTTGGGAAAAAAATCAGCTGCCGCTCATAAAGATTTGAGCCACCTTTATTTGCATTAAATCGTAACAATTTATAATATTGCAGTTAGTCAGGGATTTGGTAGACTGACTGGACCTAAAATTTATGTTGCTTTTTAAATGAAAAATCACCAAATATTTCCTTGCTACTCAATTCTGTTATCAGCAATAATTTCATAACATCTTGCAAGTTTAAATGGGGTTTATAATGTCATTTATGAATTAAAATGTCATTTATGAAAGATATTTTGTAAACATCATGAATAAACGACTTTACCTTGCAATGGTACCCGCTGCTACACCAGAGGAGATTGCCTGCCTCTTTGATGCTCGGCTCACAACAGCTATGACATAAAAACATGTCTCAGCATCTCATTAGGTGAGTCAATGTGACCCACCTGGGCATCTCAGGCCAGAGACACGAAAATCTTCTCTCTGCCACTATAGCGCATGTTACACCCAGCGTAACTAGTGAGTCAGCAATACTCACCTAGGCTAGGTTCCTTGGTCAGCATGACACACCTAACAGTTTTTCATGCTTGCTTCAATTCCCATTCACATTTCGGGCTTTTAATTATTACTGTGAAGTGAATCAAGAAACGCACGTGCAGGGAGAAGCTGACTGCCGCGTAGACACTCGTGGAAATAAGAGGGATATTTTTCTAAAGTGCGATGCACTTATTGCGGATCATGTAGCGAGTGTAGCTAAACAAAATGGGGCATTAATGTCACATCCGCTTCGTGATCGTGCGCTAGACTTTTCAGGACAAGCGTTAGACACGCAAATGAGACACGCAAATGAGACATCCTGAGTACAAAGACTGGGCGCTGCGGCAAAATTTTTCAAGCCTCTCGTTCCAATTTGAAGAAAAGCAACGGCGAGGCTCTACGCCGCGCCGGCGACGCGGACAAAGCTTCTTACGACTTACGACGCTGCGATGTCGAGTCCTGGTTAATATGCTTGTTGTTCTGAACATGTTAATATGTTTGTTGTTCTGAACATGTTAATATGTTTGTTGTTCCATACATGGTAATATTTTTGTTTTTCCAAACGTATAATATGTTTCTTGTTCTAAAAGTGTTAAGATGTTTATTGTTCTAAACATGGTAATATGATTGTTGTTCCAAACATGTTAATATGTTTGTTGTTCCAAACATATTAATTAAGTTTGTTGCTCCAAACATGCTGATATGTTTGCTGTTCTAAACATGTTAATATGTTTGTTGTTCCAAACATATTAATATGTTTGTTGTTCTGAACATGTTAAATGTTTGTTGTTCCAAACATGTTAATATGTTTGTTATTCTAAACATGTTAATATGTTTGTTGTTCTAAACATGTTAATATGTTTGTTGTTCCGAACATGTTAATATGTTTGTTGTTCTGAACATGTTAATATGTTTGTTGTTCTGAACATGTTGATATGTTTGTTGTTCCGAACATGTTAATATGTTTGTTGTTCTAAACATATTAATAAGTTTGTTGTTCCAAACATGTAAATATGTTTGTTGTTCTAAACATGTTAATATGTTTGTTGTTCTAAACATGCTAATATGTTGGTTGTTCTAAACATGTTAATATGTTTGTTGTTCTTTGTTCCGAACATGTTAATATGTTTGTTGTTCAAAACATGTTAATATGTTTGTTGTTCTAAACATGTTAATATGTTTGTTGTTCCGAACATGTTAAAATGTTTGTTGTTCCAAACATGTTAATATGTTTGTTGTTTCTAAACAGGTTAATATGGTTGTTGTTCCAAACATGGTAATATGTTTGTTATTCTAAACATGTTATTATGTTTGTTGTTCTAAACATGTTAATATGTTTGTTGTTCTAAATATGTTAATATGTTTGTTGTTCTAAACAGGTTAATATGTTTGTTGTTCTAAACATGTTAACATGTTTGTTGTTCCACACATGTTACTATGTTTGTTGTTTTAAAAATATTAATATGTATCTTGCTCCAAACATGTTAATGTTTGTTGTTACAAACATGTTAATATGTTTGTTGTTCTAAATATATACGGGGTTTTCTAGATGAGAATATTGTTTGATTATTCGTGCGCGATGAATGCGTGGAGAAGTTGTTTGCTTCTTTGGTTGAGCATAGGAAAACTATTTTTGTTGGTGCGAAACTATTTAATTTTCAGTCAAGACGTCATACTAACACAGATGCGCTGCACATTTATTTCGGACTGAACTTAGCAGCGACTAATTACTTGAGCGATCACATTTAGTTTTGCAGCTATTATTATTTCAGAATTTTAATTATCATTATTAAGATTATTATTATTATTATTATTTCAAACACCTATTTATCGTTTGGCAATAGCAGTAACGGGTGTGACGCAATCACTTGGGTAATGATCGCAATAATAATTATATAATGATAATAATTATGATATGATATAAGGATAATAATGACAGTAAAAATTCTATTAATAAGTAGCCGGCAATCAAGGCTCTGGCCAGGACTGATCACCCCTGGCCTTAGTAAACTATATTCAATATCAGGGAAACATTGCGTAAATTGCAATATAATTGGTATGAAATTTAAAACGAGTTAAACGAGGTGCGACCGGAAAATAAGTAGACCGATGCGTCATTTAATAAAATCTCTTATTTTTTCATCTAAAGTTCTGTTACTTATCGAAGTTACTTTCAAACAACAATGCTACATTTCAAAATAATTATCTTCATCAGTTACACTGCTATTATTCTGATGGATTATTAGTGCCGGCATAAAGCTTGATCTGACCAATATTTCAGGCGTATACAAGAGGCCGTCGTACTGCCTTAAGCTTCTCAATCATCGTTCTTGTTGATTCTCTGAGCTAAGCCCAACACTTACTGTACTTATTGACAATATTATTGTACTTATATATTATTATTTACTTATTATATACATATACAATACAAACAATACAATATACATAAACAATATATGCTTCTACAATATTATTGCACAGCTTATTGTAAGTACAATAGTTATTGAACTCAATGATAGATCGTTGTTCCAAGTCTATTCGAGTCGCAGCTATACCAGCCCAATAACGTTCAGTGACCAATGCAGTCAAATCAATGAGTTACAGGAGTAACGTGAACAACGTAGTTACAGGAGTAACGTGAACAACGTAGTTACAGGAGTAACGTGAACAACGTAGTTACAGGAGTAACGTGAACAACGTAGTTGCAGGAGTAACGTGTCAAACGTATTAAATGCGGAGAACAACATACATTCGAACTATTTACTTCATAGAACGATTACTAATTATTTAAATTATTGATCCTAATTTCTTTTTTTTTAATTACTGTATCTTCGAATAATGCTTCGAATAATAGCCCCGCTGAATAATGCTTCGGGGCAATAACAACAGACAAGTCAACAGAGCGGGGCAATAACAACAGACAACAAGTCAACAGAGCGCGGCAATAACAACAGACAACAAGTCAACAGAGCGGGGCAATAACAACAGACAACAAGGCAACAGAGCGCGGCAATAACAACAGACAACAAGTCAACAGAGCGGGGCAATAACAACAGACAACAAGGCAACAGAGCGGGGCAATAACAACAGACAACAAGTCAACAGAGCGGGGCAATAACAACAGACAACAAGTCAACAGATCGCCGCAATAACAACAAAAATGAGACAAATTAAATTTAAATTTCTAAAGTTCATTTTAATTTTTTTCTCGATAAATATGACTTCAGACGCGACAGATTTTCAAGGCCGCCACATCCCCGACTCATATTCATACTACGAAGATAATTCAGCAGATTTTGTTACGAGGGAATACCTTATGAGCGAAATAAGCCCTCGAACTAAAGTGCTGTGCCCTCGGCACTACTTCGTCTACAAGGTAAGCATCAGGCACTTGCATTGCGTTTAACAATTCAATGCAATCCCTCATCAATGTGTCTATATGTTTAAACTAACAATTGTTAAATCAATTCGATAATTATTTGTATTATATTCTATAAGGGTAAAATTTTCTGTGACTTGTGAAAATATTTTAAAAATAAAAGAGAGGGAAGCAAATAACAAGAAAGAGTCTCTTGCCGAGCACTCAGTCTCTCCTAGAATTACTGAATCGCAATGAAGAGCCGACAGCTGTAATTGGAAACAGCTGACTCAGCTGCAGAACTTTGTCTCTGTAGTCTCCGTGTCTCTGTAGTCTCCGTCTCTCTGGAGTCTTCATGTCTCTGTAGTCTCCGTGTCTCTGTAATCTCCATGTCTCTGGAGTCTCCGTGTCATTTTAGTCTCCATGTCTCTGGAGTATCCATGTCTCTGTAGTCTCCTTGTCTCTGTAGTCTCCGTCTCTCTGGAGTCTCCGTGTCTTTTTAGTCTCCATGTCTCTGGAGTCTCCGTCTCTCTTGAGTCTTCATGTCTCTGTAGTCTCCGTGTCTCTGTAATCTCCATGTCTCTGTAGTCTCCGTGTCTCTGAAGTCTCAATGTCTCTGTAGTCTCCATGTCTCTGTGGTCTCCATGTCTCTGTGGTCTCCATGTCTCTGTGGTCTCCATGTCTCTGTGGTCTCCATGTCTCTGGAGTTTCTGTAGTCTCCGTGTCTTAGTAGTCTCCGTGTCTCTAGAGTCTCCATGTCTCTGGAGTCTCAATGTCTCTGAAGTCTCCATGTCTCTGTAGTCTTCGTGTCTCTGTAGTCTCCATGTCTCTGTAGTCTCCATGTCTCTGGAGTCTCCATGTCTCTGTAGTCTCCATGTCTCTTGAGACTCTGTAGTCTCCATGTCTCTGTAGTCTCCATGTCTCTGGAGTCTCCATGTCTCTGTAGTCTCCATGTCTCTTGAGACTCTGTAGTCTCCATGTCTCTGTAGTCTCCATGTCTCTGGAGTCTCCATGTCTCTGTAGTCTCCATGTCTCTTGAGACTCTGGAGTCTCCATGTCTCAGTAGTTCTTGTGTCTCGTATGTCTATCTGGCCTGGGAATTAATGACCTGTTCATAATGTGGAGGATTGTCTGGCCGCTCCTAAAGAACATCTGTGCCCTGATGAAGCGATGGCGCCATGGCACAAGGGGTTAAATTTGAAGAAATCTGGTGAAGAATTTGTGTAATTTTGGTGCAGAATATGTGAAGATTTGGTACAGAATTGGTGGAGATTTGGTGCAGAATTGATGAAGATCTGATGAAGAATTTGTGGAAATCTGGTGCAGATTTGGTGAAAATTTGGTGCAATATTGGTGGAGATCTGGGGCAGAATTGTTGGAGTCTGTTGCAGAATTGTTGGAATTCAGGTGCTGAATTGGTACATATATCGAGCAGAATTGGTGGAGATCAGGTGAAGAATTTTTGAAGATACGGTACAGAATTGGAGCAGACCTTGAGCAAATTGGTGGAACTTTGATGTGAAATTGGTTGAGATGTTTTGCAGATGCTTTGCTTCAGATATTTTACCAATATTGTGCGACTATTTTACGCATGTTGGACAGACCTTCTACTGATAGTTTAGAGCAGTTCCGCCGTTAGTTAGCATGTTTTGTGCAGATAGCTCGCAGTTTAAGTGTAGAAGCTTTTCTCGTAGTTTATGTGTAGAAGCCTTTATGTTGTGTTTTAGTTCAATTTTCACGTCACGAACTTATCATTTGATCATTTCAATAACTCAGCCAGCCGTGATACTAGTGTGGCACGTCTCTGCCGCACTAACGTATCATTCATCAGCTCTGATACAGCCCGTCTCTGCCACACTAACGTATCATTCATCAGCCCTGATACAGCACGTCTGATACAGCACGTCTCTGCCGCACTAACGTATCATTCATCAGCTCTGATACAGCCCGTCTCTGCCGCACTAACGTATCATTCATCAGCCCTGGCACGGCACGTCTCTGCCGCACTAACGTATCATTCATTTTATTCAGATAACAACAACGCTGGTGCTGGGAGAAGAAGCATCAAAGGAAGCAGAATCACTGCAGCGGAATTCAGTGCATTATTTAGCCTGGGAAAATAAAGACGAACGTTCGCTGTACACAAAAGCGGCCGTGGCAGCAGACCCCGCCCAGGGCGTTCCTCGCTCACATGCCGGGCAATACGGACCTGTGGCACCTGAACCTGCTCCTGCACCTGCACCTGCACCTGCACCTGCACCTGCACCTGCACCTGCACCTGCACCTCTTGGAGCACCTGCACCTCTTGGAACATCTGCAGCACCTGCACTTCTAGCACCTCTTACCTCCCAAGCACCCCCCGGTCCCACAGCGGACATCGAGGGTCAGTGGGTACGAGAAGAAGGATCTCTTAACCGAACTAATGAGCCTGGAACGCTCGGCGACGGTGGTAATGGACCGCAATACGATGATTCTCTTGCCATCATCAATAAGCAGCAGCATGGAAATGAAGATTATAATGGGCTTGGCCGCGATAATTTATTGAGAAATGAAATCAGGCACGGAAGTGCAGTAAAGCTTGGCACTAAACTGGAAATTCCACAGCTGAATTTGTACGAAGAAGTGAAGGATAACATTGCTGATGAAGATGAGCAAGATAAACTCATGATCTTCGCCAAACAAAAGCAAGGAGAAGATTACCGAGAGTTCATTGTTGAAACACAACACGTAAATGCAACTCTTTTCCCCAATCCTGAACTTGGCACCGGAAAAAACTTCCCTCAAACTCTGGGGACACAGAACATCCCCCCGCCGTGCCCCACTCTGGCGCGCTGCCTCGGCTACGCGGCCTGCGTCTTCAACTTCGGCAACGAGTTCTGCCGCGGCGACCCCCTGCCGGGGAGGAGGAAGGTGGGGACCTGGGGAGTTGTTGGTGCTACTTAGGTGGGGAGATGGGGAGTAATTGGTGCTACTTAGGTGGGGAGTTGGGGAGGAGTGATAGGTGCTACTTAGGTGGGGAGATGGGGAGCAATTGGTGCTACTTAGGTGGGGAGTTGGGGAGGAGTGATAGGTGCTACTTAGGTGGGGAGATGGGGAGTAATTGGTGCTACTTATGTGGGGAGTTGGGGAGGAGTGATAGGTGCTACTTAGGTGGGGAGATGGGGAGTAATTGGTGCTACTTATGTGGGGAGCAGGGGAGTATATAGTGATAGTGTAATGTATGTAGGCCGCAAATTCCCTACTTGCATTCAGGCCGCAGAGATTGAGTGTACCGGCGCTGATGGCCGAGGCTGGTGGTAGTAGCTGTGTCAGTCCCGGCTTGCGTACTGGTGCCTCGCTTACAGGGAGTTGGGGAGTAATGATAGATTACTGGTGCTTAGGTGGGGAGTTGGGGAGTAGTAATTGGTGCTACTTAGGTAGGGAGTTGGGGAAGAGTGATAGATTATTGGTGCTTAGGTGGGGAGCTGGGGAGTGTCCGGTTATATTTAAAGGGCAGACCTCACCTGTTCCAACTGACGCCCACCTACTGCCCCCTCCTGCCCCCCACGTCTTCAAGGGCAGCGTCTCCGACGCGGCGATCCTAGACGCTGCCGCCCCCACATACAGGACCTGGTAGGAATAGCACTGAGAGTTGCGTAGGACTTAATCATATCAAAGTAAATTAAATGTAGATTACAGGTAGGAATAACACAGGTAGGAATAACATGGGTAGGAATAACACAGGTAGATAACAAAGGTAGGAATAACAAAGGTAGGAATAACATACGCATTTATTGCTGCATTGTTCCGAGCATCTTGCACAGAAAAGAGTTGCAGAAGATTTAATTTTACAACGATGCAACAGGACTTTTAAGAGAACGCATTTATGATATAAATTTGTAAGAACTGTAGGATATAAACTACATGGAGAGGCATGTGCTCTGTAGGACTTGCCAGAGATGTAAAAAAACGATCTTGTGGAATTGGCGGAATTTCACGCGAAGAATGAAATATAACACGGAATTGCAAATGATAATGTTTACAGCCACAGCATTCTAATTAGTACAGTAATTTTTGCACTTGTTTCGTGGACGAAGTGTTATTCAGATATCTCATACTTAATTTGAAATAAATATACATTTTATGATGAATGCAGCAGCTCACGTGAGACATTGAAATACTGTAATATTAACAAATTATAAATAAATTCGGAACATTGATTATTTCAGTTTATATTAAGTCATATTGCCTTCACCTTAATGCAGTTGTAATGACTCTATTATACCTGCTTTGACATTGAGATAACACATTTATTTTCTTGTGAACGCTTTTGAACGTAAATGTCGCTTAATGGCCTGAGTGCCGTCCGGTGTAGCGGGAACTGCTTCAGGCCGCGCAAGCCACGATGTTAATGCCAAACTGCAATTTATATCGATTGACAAAAACTTTTAATTATATGAATGCGATGAAAATGATTTTAGAGACGGAAATAAAGCAAAATTAGAACAAGGAACTGATTATGTTGGGTTAAAATGAAGAAATTGCTATAGTTAGACACATCTAGTGTAGACACGTCTAGTGTAGACACGTCTAGTGTAGACACATCTAGTGTAGACACGTCTAGTGTAGACACGTCTAGTGCCGACACGTCAAGTGTAGACACGTCAAGTGTAGACACGTCTAGTGTAGACACGTCTAGTGTAGACACGTCCAGTGTAGACTAGACGCAACAATAGTTCTTAAAGAATAATAACGAAGAAATGAATAATGTAATAATATAATGAATGAAGTATTCAAAATTTTAAATAATGTCTGTATCTGTTGGCAGCTGCTGGACGTGAACGTGACGTGTCTCAGGAAGGAGCTGGTGCTGATGGCACCGCCTTCGCCGCCTGCCGGGGACGGTGCCCTGCAGTTGCGACTGTCTCACGCGGAGGTCGTCAGGAGGCAGAGCCACGTGAGAGATGCTTGATATTGAGGAGCGTTAATAGTCTTTGAAATAACACTGATTATTGGATAATTGTGTTCCATTGCGGATATTGTTGTATAGATAATAATTAATTTTAAATTATTGTTAGGGAGTAGTATCAATTTATAAAAATCAATAATTATTAGTGTTAGTAATGGTAATTATTCAATTTATGTCTGGAATTTTCCGTTTCCATTCCGACTGTTCCGGATTTTAGGTTTTCATCATTTCGATCTTATGTCCATTCATGTTTCAATGGACGCGCATCCGTGCACCACCAATTTTGTGCACTAATCAGCCCTGAATGGAACGCCTAGCATATATTCGTATGACCACCAATCAGCCGCGGATTGAGCCTGCCGTCAGTAACCAGCCCACGAAATCATCTTGCTTTAAATATTACCCCTCTACCGCCTGACATGAGTAACCGGAGCAATATTGTCACGCGCCTACTTCCCAAAAAGGATACGTTCTAGTGAGCGCAAAATGACTTGCACTGATGGTTGCCGCCACGTACGACAACTTCAAAATGTTCTCTGTTGCGTACAAACGTCCTCAGGTTGCTACACTCAATAGTTTACGTATAATTTAAGTTGAAAGTTTAACTTTAAAATGTTCTCTGTTGCGTACAAACGTCCTCAGGTTGCTACACTCAATAGTTTACGTATAATTTAAGTTGAAAGTTATGTTCCCGGAGAGTGACACACGGCGGTAGAGTGTTAAAAGCTTTATGCCACCATATTATGAAGCGAATAGCCGAGAGTGTAATGATCGTCCACCACTGAAGATTGCATCGAAACATCACTTCATATCCTGACTAGGGCTCGAACTGTAACCAGCAAAAAACAGACTGCCACTATTCAGCCAAGCTCTTCTGGGGAACTGCATGAAACCTGCCGTGCACCACCAGACCGCGGATCGAATGCGACTTTCGCGATATCGATAAATTACGTAATTTTTCATTCACAGCATCTGAAGTTGAGTTTCAGATGGCATAGTTCTGTTCCTTAAATCTATCGTCCTACGACGCGCGACCGTTCGACCGTGGGCAGATTCGACACACGGGACAGATACGGACGGGTCGGTGGCGGGCATCATATTCACTGCAAGGCTCCGGCGCGCTCCGTGCTGGTATGCAGAATTTGTCCACGTATTTGCGGACGATGCTGGGCCAAAGGCTATTTTCCTGCGTGCTGATTGATCTAATTCAGTGTGTGTGATCTGTCTACTGGCTTGCGGCTGATAATGTTACAGTCATGATGTGTTATAGGCTACGTTCTTGAGGGAAGGGATCATGATAGTCCATTCGTAGTAGTGGTCTCCGACAGACATACCGTTTTAGTTACGTGCTGGTAAGGACTTCTGGATGTCATTGTACATACCCAATCCTGATATATAGGTATTTGAGATAACTCAATGCTCTATAAGTCTATATGAACTGAACCTCTATGACAGTGCATTGCACGAGTGACAGAGGAAGTCCCCCAGCATTATAAACGGAAATATGGATAGGAAAAATTGCGTACGTGTGCAGATCGTAAACCTTGCGTACGTGTGCAGATCGTAAACCTTGCGTACGTTTCGTACGCAGACTTCGGTGTGCCGGACTACGAGCGAACGAATGTCACTTCCTACGAGACAAACTTACTGCAGGTTGGACGTATTAATAACTAAGTTATATACAGTCAATAAATTATTCTTAAATGTATTATTCATCATCTTCAAACACTCCTATAATTATCTAATTCATTCAGGACCGAATCACAGGATGACTCAGTGTTGGCTACCATGAACTCGTAAGGGACACTATGGATCAATTAAGCCCAGTAAAGCACAATTAGCCCATGCAAAGGCCCAGTGGTTCCCAGTAAACCTCAGTTAGGTGCAGTAGTCCCCTGCAAAGATCAAAAAGCCCAGTAAGGCGAAATGAGGACCAGTAGTCCCCAGTAAGGCGAAATGAGGACCAGTAGTCCCCAGTAAAGTAATGTAGTCCCTGTTAAGGCCATGTGGTCGCGAGTGAATCTCAGTTAGGCCCAGTAGTCCCTTGCAAGGATCAAAAAGCCCAGTAAGGCGCAATGAGGACCAATAGTCCCCAGTATGGCTAAGTAGTCCCTGTTAAGGCCATGTGGTCGCCAGTGAATCCCAGTTAGGCCACATTTTCCCTTGCATGGCCTAAGAAGGCCAGTGAGGCCCAAAAAGGCCCCGTAGTCCTCAGTATGGCCCAGTAGTTCCTAGTAAAGCCCAGTAGTCCCCAGTAAATATCAGTTAGTCCACACACAGTCCCCTGCAAGACACAAATAAAATAACCCCAGCATACCCCAATTGATCTAATTCAATGGATGTGAGATGTCTGGTGGCTTGCGGCTGATAATGCTATAGTCGAAAGTTATCGTCAAGAAGTGTTAAAGGTTACGTTTTTAAGAGAAGGGATCCCGATAGTCCATTCGAAGTAGCGGCCCAGTGAGACCCCCTCATCCCCCAGGTGGAGGGCGCCCGCTGCGACGTCGCTGAAGGCTACAGAGGACAGTGTGGCGGCCGGGAGCCGTCCTCTCGCCACGTGGTGGACAGTGTGTGGCATCTGATGGCCAGGTGATGGCCGCGCTGTGGTATAATGTGACATAATGCCTTAAGCAGTGGCATACTGCCTCATACAGCGGCATACTGCCACACACAGTGGCAGTATCTTGGATATCTTGGATATAGGCAGGACATAATATGTATGTTATTATTATTAACCTTTCCTCATCCTCTATTTTTTCCTGAAGCGGCTCTGCCATATAAATGCAATTCACATAATATTGATCTCTAACGTCTATATCACTTAAGCAGCGATCATCATGCGTCACCCTAGCATGATTCTTCTATAACGTCAACATCACCTAAGAGGCAATCATCATGCGTCACACTAGCATGATTGTTCAATAACCAAAAGACATTCTATTCTATCTGTGCGTTCGAAACTCCAGCTGGTAAGTTATCCAACTCGGAGCAGCAGCAAATATCGACGCCACGAAACAGTCAATAAAATGAACGCATCTCAATATTCCGATGATATTGGTGCCTTTTTGATGTACAGCTGCCACTTTAATTGCAGCTCGCGCCCATGTGCCATCAATTTTATTTTCCTGAGTGCGTTTTGTTCCAATTACCAGCGAACGCGTGGCTTGCGTGGTGTTAAATGGTGAACGCCGGCTGTCGCTCGCTTGCTTTGATGGAGAACGCGGTAGGAGGCCCCGACGCTACGAGGGATGAAAGAGTACGAAAGGATTACAAGGATTACGAATGTATTACTCAAAGGCGACAATGCATAATCCTACTATGCATTGTCTCTGAGCGTTCCCACACTACCAACAAAATGCGTGATGACATCCCGACACGATAAGGATCCTGGATACGCGCCCCAACAGCCCCTATAGATTGCGGCTAACCGTTCTCATGCACACATGTGTTGTGCGTGAACCGTTCTCATGCACACATGTGTTGTGCGTGAACCATTCTCATGTACACATGTGTTGTTTCGGGAACCATTCTCATGCGCACATGTGTTGGGAATTGGAGTACACACCTCATGTGTCCCGGTCCCCCCACACAGAAGTCGCGACGCAGGCTGCAGGCTGCAGCTCCTGCAGACATTCTGCGCCTATCAGTTCAGTCCCGCAGGACTCTGCGTGCCGCCCTTCGCCCTCGCCCCCCAACAGGTGCATAATTCCACGTATCTCACGGACTAAAGTTATCATTTTCAGTTTCAAAATTTACAATTCTAATTCATGTAACAACGGTCGTTATTACTGCTTTTTGCTAGGGTGGACTGTCTTGAGCTGGCGAAAATTTTGGTGACTTAAGTTTTCTGTGTGCTAAATGATTTTAGAGAACTTTGTATTCATTATGAAAGCAGAATGATGGAACATAACAGACAAAACGATCAATATCAGCATATCAAAATTACTACTTCATTAATACCCACAGTAAATTTGAAAATTTAAAAGCACCTATTTTGCATATATATGATAACATTATATTTATACAGCAGGATTTATAATATAAACAATAATATATGATGATATGCACTGCCAGGACGCGCCTACATCTGATCCCGCAGAGCTCATACCTTCGTTCCTGTCATACCCTCCGCTGCATGACGGGTGAGACGGTCACCACCACACCCATCACCCCATACTTTATTGTACCCCATTATTGCTACTCACCCATTACACAGAGCCAGCCCATTACCCCCATTAGTAGCAAGCCTCCGCACTCCAAATGTCAATGCTTTTGTCTCATCATCGAAACCTAAATATAAGAACTGAACTTCATCCATAGGACGAAGGACAACCACTAGTTATAGCTCACATCACTAATTACATCTAGTTGCATCAGCCACAAGTTACCTCTAGTTACATCAGCCACTATATAGTTACATCTAGTTACATCAGCCACTAGTTACATCTAGTTACATCAGCCACTAGTTACATCTAGTTACATCAGCCACTAGTTACATCTAGTTACATCAGCCACTAGTTACATCTAGTTGCATCAGCCACCAGTTACATATCACGGTCTGTTGACATGACGTAAATACAATAAAAACTTAATGTCCAAAAGTTTATAACGCTATATTAGCTTTGTTAGCTTTTAACAATATTTATATATGTAATTCCTCTCATTTATTTGATGCTAACAATGAATATTTCACAATAAAAGATCATCACTCATCGGCTCCCCCGATGTAGTGTGGCTTAGTGTGGCGTAGTGTGATGTAGTGTGGCGTAGTGTGGTGTAGTGTGGTGTGGTGTGGTGTGGTGTGGCGTAGTGTGGTGTAGTGTGGCGTAGTTTGGCGTAGTGTGGCGTTGTGTGGCGCAGTGTGGTACAGTGCGGCACAGTATGGCGTCGTGCAACACGAACTGACTCAATAAATTTAGCATTAATATACGAGCACAATAGGATAATTGGACTGCCAACAATACTTGTATTGGCATACACGTAATACATGCTGTTGAATTTTGAATTGCTCAGCAGGATCTACCCGACCACAGTTCGCAATTCCGATGTTCAAAAACGAGTTAAACTTTTCTGCTTTGATCTGACTACAAAAGATATCGTATTATAATTTGTCTGTCGTCTAGGATACATAAAAGATTTACACTAATTATTTCCTTTATTTCACTCAAATTTTCAAGCTTCCCAAAGACCATCGAATTTATTTTGTCGCTTGCAACGTTTTGTGAGCTCACAAATAAATTTTGGGCTACCAAAATATCTAACATAATATTTACTCTACGAACTCCAAAATTCAAACAAATGAAATCCCACATTTGCATTAAGAAATTATATTAACAATAAAATATACAATTATGTAATAAATTGTTAACTTGCCTTGATGTCTTTCAACTGAAGTTATCTTTGGTTCAAGAAAACGATTATATTATACGATTAAATTTAACTACTCCTGAAGATGGGTAATGCCAACTACCATAATCAATAATTAGAAGCTAGAGAAATTACGATCTTTAATTATTTATTTATTTATGAATTTATTAATTATTATTATCTGTACAATAAATATCATTTAACGTGCAGCTGCAGCAGCTACAGCTGCTCTACAGTCCCGCCCACGTGTTCCTGTACCACGTGGACACGCGGCGGCAGCAGCTGCGTCAGACGCTGCAGGAGGCCTTCACCGCACACTACCCTGCAGCAACGAACATCAAGTGAGCTGAAGTTGACATCAAGTAAGCTGAAGTTGAAGTTAACATCAAGTGAGCTCAAGTTGAAGTTAACATCAAGTGAGCTCAAGTTGAAGTTAACATCAAGTGAGCTCAAGTTGACATCAAGTGAGCTGAAGTTGACATCAAGTGAGCTGAAGTTGACATCAAGTGAGCTGAAGTTGACATCAAGTGAGCTGAAGTTGACATCAAGTGAGCTGAAGTTGACATCAAGTGAGCTGAAGTTGACATCAAGTGAGCTGAAGTTGACATCAAGTGAGCTGAAGTTGACATCAAGTGAGCTGAAGTTGACATCAAGTGAGCTGAAGTTGACATCAAGTGAGCTGAAGTTGACATCAAGTGAGCTGAAGTTGACATCAAGTGAGCTGAAGTTGACATCAAGTGAGCTGAAGTTGACATCAAGTGAGCTGAAGTTGACATCAAGTGAGCTGAAGTTGACATCAAGTGAGCTGAAGTTGACATCAAGTGAGCTGAAGTTGACATCAAGTGAGCTGAAGTTGACATCAAGTGAGCTGAAGTTGACATCAAGTGAGCTGAAGTTGACATCAAGTGAGCTGAAGTTGACATCNTCACGCGACGTTACTTAGGCCGTCACGCGACGTTACTTAGGCCGTCACGCGACGTTACTTAGGCCGTCACGCGACGTTACTTAGGCCGTCACGCGACGTTACTTAGGCCGTCACGCGACGTTACTTAGGCCGTCACGCCATCAAAGGCGAGCCTAAAAACTGGAGGCCGGAAGAGGCTTTGTCCGCCCCTCCTGAAATGCGGACAAATGGCGCTCTAAATTGCATCAAATGGAATCAATAACACGGAAGAGGAGAATAATATTGTTTAAAATAGTGTAACATTTTTAAAAAGCGGGAAATGAACCTGCTGTAAATATCGACGAAGGATACTAGAACGCAATTAAAGATGATGGCAGGCAAGGAGCCAACAAACTAAAAAAACAGCGTTGGAACACATCCATGCGACAACATTTCTTCTCGCTTCGAGTCACCGACATGTGGAACAGCCTCCCTGATAGCATCGTTGACGCTCCGAGTATGAACATCTTCAAAAACAGACTAGACGAAGCTATGCAGGAGCATATGTTCAGTCTTAAAATGCCTAGCAAATTACGGACCAGGCAATAAGTCCAGCAGCTATCTCAATCAATCGTCAGCTATGGAAAGATCGGGTTCCAAAGGCCGGATCCCTTGTGAATCAAGTCACGAAAAGTTCAAGAATCGGCAACAGGCCATGGGCCTATTTCTTCAGTGCCAACACCACTTCTATTTTATTTAAATAATGAAGTTGGGTGATGATCTACCACATGGCTTGTACCACACCTACCACATGTACCACACCTCGTCAGGACTCGGCCTACGACACGGCTCAAGACTCGTCGCGACTCGGCCTACGATTAATGTGTCGCAAGGAGAGAAATTAAAAAATATCTTATGAAAAGTATAACGTAAGAAAGCCTATCCTATAAATGTTTATTTGACAAATTTTTCTTGTGACAGTTATCATGCAAAAGCAGCATCAGTTATCCTCTAGCACCCGCTCCACATCACCACCATCACCCTCCTACTCCTGTTCTTCACATCACCACATCCCTCCTACTCCTGTTCTCCACATCACCACCATCACCCTCCTACTCCTGTTCTCCACATCACCACCATCACCCTCCTACTTCTGTTCTCCACATCACCACCATCACCCTCCTACTCCTGTTCTTCACATCACCACCATCACCCTCCTACTTCTGTTCTCCACATCACCACATCCCTCCTACTCCTGTTCTCCACATCACCACCATCACCCTCCTACTCCTGTTCCCCACATCCCCACATCCTCCTCTTACTGCTCCCCGCAGGATCCTGCCGCAAGAAGAATCCTTCGTGCCGTCCTGGGGGAGCTACGGGATCGTCAGGGCAGAGTTGCAAGGTCTGCGCTACTTGCTCGAGTAAGCGGATTAGGTTACAAGAATTACTTTTTTTACCGATTTTACTGAGAATTACTTCAATTACGTCTTCAGTTACGAGAACTTTAGACTTTTTTACATTTGGGCTTCAGACCTTGACTGTTATGCGTTATAAATCAATCGATGTGATGTGTGTTATGTTAGGATCAACTCCTACGAAGCGTTTGGTTGTGCCGATGGCCTTTTAGGTTTCGGCAAGAGAGTTATGTGCTTCTGGCAAATTATTATTTCTATCAATGAACGAGAGTGTAAAACCTTTAGTCGAGAGTGTAAACCTTTAGTCGAGAGTGTAAACCTTTAGTCGAGAGTGTAAACCTTTAGTCGAGAGTGTAAACCTTTAGTCGAGAGTGTAAACCTTTAGTCGAGAGTGTAATCATTTAGTAGAGAGTGTAAACCTTTAGTTGAGAGTGTAAACCTTTGCCAATAATGTTGACTTTAATACGGACGGAAGTACGAAGACATATTGATGGTTGTGTCAATAACTTATTCATTATAGAGCAGAATTGATTATTTTTTTGCTAATGTTTCGAACAGATATAAATTATCACTAATGGCAATGAATAAAACTGTATCATTAATATTAAGTCAGTTACTGCAGAAGACTAGCCCGATTTAAAGTGAAAAAAGGAAAAAAAAAATTTATGTACAGAGAGAAGAATTCGAGGAAGTAACTTGATAATATAATTTTAATCATATTTATATTAACAAGTTACTTCATGAACATATAATTAAAATCATGTGATCTCTTCGTTTGTAATACCTTGCACAAGCATAACATTATAATTCAGTAGAATATTCGAGGGAGAAAACTACATTGCATTACACAATCAAGACTGAAAATGAAGATATATTTAGGATTTTTCTATAACATAGCATGTATATACAAATATCACAATTATGATTTGAATATTATTTAGATTTCATGTATGATTAGCTAATTCGGTTAAATTCCATAAACGATACGACCGAGTGAAAAAATTGCCATGCAGGCAGATCTTGAACTAATGTTGAGTTGGTAATAATTTAAATCTCCTTAGCTCAAGTAAGGACCAATTTACCAATAACTGAAATTGAAAACGCAATGTGATCAAGCTGATCTGAGCATAATATTTTTACGTTTTCTTAACTGAAACGTTCATTCGTTACTCACAATTTCAATTATCGGAACCAACGAACAGTTCATTCGTCACCAAGAGTTTCAATTGTCGTAACACAGAAACTGTCCATTCGTCACGCACAGTTTTGATTATCAAAACTCACGAACAGTTCATTCATCACGCACAGTTTTAATTGTCGTAATTCACGAACCGCTTATATGTCACGCACAGTTTTAGTTACCGTAACTCACGAACCGTTCATTCATTATGCACTATTTTAATTATCGTACCTCACGAACGTTCATTCATCACGCACAGTTTTAATTATCGTACCTCAAGAAAATCGTACTTCACTAAATATTTATTCATGACGCAAAGTTTTAATTATCGTAACCAACGAAAATCGTACCTCACGAAAAAATTATTCATCACGCACAGTTTGCCTCACTGGGAATTCGTGATCAAGCTGAGCGGGGCAGACCTGCCCCTGCGGTCTCCCCAGGACCTGGGGCTGCTGCTGGCCCCCTACAGAGGGCGCAGCCTCGCCACCTTCTTCAGGGTCAAGAACTTTTCCCCCAGTGCCACCAGCCTCCAGATGGACGTCTGGTCTGTATTGTTCGTCCCTATAAAAGATTTATTGCTTGATCCCAACGATAATATTATCAGTTTTATGTACAACCAATCGGAGAAATATTGTTCGGCCCTATAAAAGATTTATTGCTTGATCCCAACGTTATTATTTATAGTTTTATATACAGCGCCTCAAAGAAATAGAATAGAATAGAAGTGTCGGCACTGAAGAAATAGGCCCATGGCCTGTTGCCGATTTTGAGTGAGGATTTGTCTAAATAGGGAATTACTTTTCACCCTTTGAAGTGTCATCCTAAGCCGGTTTGGTCCGGCAGAAGAGAGTATCAGTGTTAACGGCAATTAGTGTGTAACTAATTGGACAAAATGATCAATTCATTTTTCTGATTGAGCAATCC
This sequence comes from Hyalella azteca, assembly GCF_000764305.2. Taxonomy (NCBI): domain Eukaryota; kingdom Metazoa; phylum Arthropoda; class Malacostraca; order Amphipoda; family Hyalellidae; genus Hyalella; species Hyalella azteca. Next base: position 149,652 of record NW_025945035.1, on the reverse strand, counting down.
CGAGCTCCCTAAGCCTCGTTAGGGCTTCTTCTTGAGGCCATCATGAAGAAATAATAAGAACTTATGAGGCCGCGGAATTAAGTTCTTTATAATGAACCAATTTTACGATGAATGTTATCCGTTCTTACATGCCATACATTTGCTTAACTGACCAGCCCATACACGGCGTTCAGTTGAGAATCATGATCCTTTGATGCGATGCACCGTAGCCTTAACGCAATTAAATTATTTATTATCAAATTAATTTCATAAATAAATAGAATTAAAAAAATATATATATATAAAATTTAATTTTGTATTAAAAATATAAAATTTATTCAATTTTTAGTGCATTTTCTCATTTATGAAAAAAATGCACTATTGTGCTCGCCATGTCCGTCCGTCTGTCCGTGACTTCTCGTTTTTGTCGACGAGAAAATGCGCTCTCTGTCACTCACTGCATTGAGTACTGAGTTATATTTTTATGCCGTAGCCTTAACACAATTAATTATTTATTATTAAATTAATTCCATAAAAATGGAATTAAAATATATAAAAAATATAAAATTTAATTTTACAGTAAATATATAAAATTAATTCCATTTTTTTTTTTGCTTAGCAGCAAAAAACAACCCCCTGTCCCACGTGAAGTTTGTTAACAACCCCTCCCCCGTGACGGTAGTTAATAACCCCTCCCCCGTGACATTTGTTAATAACCCCTCCCACGTGACGGTAGTTAATAACCCCGTCACCCGTGACATTTGTTAATAACCCCTCCCCCGTGACGGTTGTTAATAACCCCTCCCCCGTGACATTTGTTAATAACCCCTCCCACGTGACGGTAGTTAATAACCCCGTCACCCGTAACATTTGTTAATAACCCCTCCCCCGTGACGGTTGTTAATAACCCCTCCACCGTGACGTGTGTTAATAACCCCTCCCCCGTGACGGTTGTTTATAACCCTCCCCCGTGACGGTTGTTTATAACCCTCCCCCGTGACGTGTGTCCCAGGCACGGGTGCGGGGGCCACGTCTACAACGTCACGAGGGCGGCGGGGCCGCCTGCCACGTCTGACGTCGAGGTCCTGTCAGGGTAAGAATTCAGGGTAATCTTGGTCCTGTCAGGGTAAGAATTCAGGGTAATCTTGGTCCTGTCAGGGTAAGAATTCAGGGTAATCTTGGTCTTGTCAGGGTAAGAGCTTCTTGCGGTAATATATCGTTATTTTTAATATTTAAACATGCATGACTAAACCATTAAATTAATGTTGGGTAATTTGACTAAACCTCATTAGCATACTCTCCTCCCTCATGTAACTAACGTAAACTTGTTAATGTTAAGTTTTACAAGAGACTTTTCGTTATTTTTAATTTTGAACATGTAATCAATGTTGGGTAATTTGACTAAAATTACCTAACACAAACTGTTAATGTTAAGTTTTAAAAGAGACTTTTCGTTATTTTTCATTTTCAAACATGCATGGCTGAACCATTAAATCAAGGTTGGATTATTTGACTAAACTTAACTAACGCAAACTTGCGAATGTTAAGTTTTAAAAGAGACTCACCGTTATGCAGCTAAAGGCCTTAGGGTGTTATACGTCATATTAATGTATCTGATACATAATTGTTGTCAGTGCTTTCAAGTAGCTATTTTATATATATTAAAAGTGCATTTTTGATAATAAATGAGTTTTGTTATTATGGAAATGACATACGGTGTGCAAATCATATGTATGTTCGTTAAACGGTGAGCATTATACTCTACCTATATTGCACTAACGTAGTAAATGTCAAGAATAATAATAATAATGATTTTCGCTTGTTACGTATTTGATAAGCTTGATTTATCGATTTTTGAATGCCGTAAATGCAATTTAAGGGATTCTTCTGACACTTACTCATGGCAGCACATGTCGAGCGTGTGGTTATATTTGATGGTGCCCCCACATTTCGAAATCGTAATTTTTTAACATGTTTTAAACAATGAAAACGTGACATTTTCTATATGTATACTGTTGCTGCTAATTTATATTTTATTCTTTGACAGAGATTTTTGGTAATATCTCATGTGTCTATAGCCTAACCTATAACCTATAAATGGCAAACCTCTCTGACTTTCAAAGAGGCCAAATTGTTGGTGCCCGTATGGCAGGTGCTAGCGTGACAGAAACTTCCCGAATGCTTGACGTTTTTAGAGGTACTGTCTTAAAAGGAATAAAAATTTCATCAGCAAATCACAGGTCTAAGCCGAAATTGTCTGAGAGGGACCGTCGTTACATAAATAGAATTGTGAGGGACAATCGAAAGACCACGGCTGTTAAAATTATTGCAAACCTCAATGGAATCCTTCAGAACCCAGGTTCCATGAAGACTGTCCGCCGAGAGCTGCCCAGGCCTGGATTCAATGAATGAGCTGCAATAAGAAAACCTCCAGAATCAGTCCCTCGAACAGTGGAAAAATGTGATTTCTCTGACGAATCATCGTTTACCTTATTTCCGAGTTTACGTTTGGAGACAGCCAAAAGAGTCATTTAATCCCGACTGCCTCCTCCCAACCGTATAACATGGCGAGGGATCTGAGATGATCTGGGATGCTATTTTTGGAAATCCGGCGGACCAAAGATCTCTCTTGGCGAAAGAATCAACAACCGCGAATATTTGGGAATTTTTGGAAGACCAAGTTCATCCAATGGTTCAATCACTGTTCCCGGGGGAGAAGGCCATCTTTCAAGGTGATAATGCTCCGATCCATACAGCTGAAACTGTTAAAAACAATATAACTCAGTACTCAATGCACTGAGTGACAGAGAGCGCATTTTTTCGTCGACGAAAACTTGAGGTCACGGACGGACAGACGGACGGACAGACAGACAGACAGACAGACAGACGGACATGGCAAGCACAATAGTGCATTTTTTCCATAAATGAGAAAATGCGCTAAAAATGGCACGATGAACATTCCAATGAAGTTGAGCATCTCATTTGGCCACCACAATCACCAGACCTGCCAGAGCATATTATCGAGCATTTATGGTTGATTTAAGAGGTGCAAGTCAGAAGGAGATTCCCGCAGCCATCGTCTTTAAAAAAGCTGGAGGAGTGTTAACTGAAGAATGGGTTAAAATTTCTTCGGAAACAATTCACATTTTAGTTTGTATGAATCAATACCTCTGAAAATTTAGGCTGTAATTGCCGCAAAAGGTGGATCTACAGTCCTACACCATAATAAGATATGTTATGTGAATTTCTCAGGTGTTCACTTATTTTGTCTAACCCCTGTATAAGAAACTGCTCGGACTAAATTTAGACTTGCACAATTTAAATTATGAGAGTATTTTCAAACGTTGAAATGACCAAATATAGTTTAGGCCAAATAATTTACATAAGATTATCTGCAAGCTTGTGCCGCTGATGCAGAATAATGGACGTGAACGCTAACATTAACGACGACAATGGTCCTGATTTACCCAACTGCAAATTGTGACTGAATAAATATATTCTAAATAGTGAAGTTCCAAGATAGTTCAAAACTTTCAAGATATATTATTTTCTTTGCTGAGCGTCGTGATCCAGTCTACAGGTTATCTCTGTCAGTCTACAAAGCAAACTTCGTGTCGAGTTTTAAAGAATTTCGAAGAGTCGCTGACAACAACTTTTTAGCGTCCAAAAGTGTCGCGTGATTCTACATAAACGCGCCGATACCTTGACCCTAACTACAATTTTAATTGTAAATAGGCATTTGAAAAATTTCAAATATTGGATTAAAGGAGAGATTGGTTGATTTGAGATTAAACTACAACAATGACAGGAGCTGTAGAGATCCATGAGTGGAAATGACACAAGTTGTTTGATTCAAGCACAAGGCTTCACTCAAGCACAAGGCTTCAATTATTTCTTCGTTGTGAATGAACATTTCTAAATTGCTCCATAGAAGGCCTAAGTGGGAAAAAGTAGCACCTTCAACAACTTCAATATAATAATGAATTTGAATTCGAAGTTTACAAAAAAAAAATAATGATTAAAATAATTTTGTTTGGCCAAAAATTTTTAATGTCGTTTTTATTTTCTCTACAACACTTCAAAGTATTAAATAATTTAAGATTTAATTTATTAAATTTAAACTTCGTACTTAAAGAATAGTTAAAGGAATGTTTCGAACGCACCATATGTTCGGAAATTCATTCGCTCTCACGTACCTTAATTTCGCCCCAATGCGTCTCATTGTGGGCAGAATCAAAGCACAGCGCGCGCCTGGTTGCTGATCCGGCACTCTGAGCTCCGACGCTGCCATGCATAATGTAGCGGCTCTTCAGGCCTGCAGCGGCTCTTCAGGCCTGCAGCGGCTCTTCAGACCTGCAGCTGCAGCGGCTCTTCAGGCATGCAGCTGCAGCGGCTCTTCAGGCCTGCAGCTGCAGCGGCTCTTCAGGCATGCAGCTGCAGCGGCTCTTCAGACCTGCAGCTGCAGCGGCTCTTCAGACCTGCAGCTGCAGCAGCTCTTCAGACCTACAGCTGCAGCAGCTCTTCAGACCTGCAGCTGCAGCGGCTCTTCAGACCTGCAGCTGCAGCGGCTCTTCAGACCTGCAGCTGCAGCGGCTCTTCAGACCTGCAGCTGCAGCAGCTCTTCAGACCTACAGCTGCAGCGGCTCTTCAGACCTGCAGCTGCAGCAGCTCTTCAGACCTACAGCTGCAGCGGCTCTTCAGACCTGCAGCTGCAGCGGCTCTTCAGGCCTGCAGCGGCAGAGGCATCCTCTGCATAATTCGGCTGAATCTCTGCAGAGCCTTCAATGATATAACTGAAGTTGCTTCGTCTTTCAGTAAATGCAGTAACCTGCTCAACCTGTCAGTCAGTGAAGTAAACTTTTGTGCATGTCTGTCAATACAATAACTTGAAGTTTGAATATAAGAAAAAAGACAAGTAAGTTCAATATATCTTCTGAAAAGACGCTCAGGAGACCAGCTCCATCATCTGTTAACAAAATCTGAACAAATACAGGCACACACAATTTATAAAGAGTCAAATTTACGCATAAACTTGAACCTAAGTACCTAAGTACCATATCTGTGATATTCGCAGATATTCCAAAATTTTAAGATCCGAAGCCCCAGAGTTGGAACCAAGAATCTTCAAATCGCTCTTCGAAACAGTCGCGTCACAAGGATCAGCGTGAACGCTTAAAACAAAATGGGACCGGTGAGCAAGCGGGAGTTCATTACGATATATCCTGCCGCGGTGTTAGGCCGTCCTGATATACACAACTGTTTTTATTAATCAATGCATCCGGACAGGAAAAACATCCTCGTACATAAAAAAATGAATAAATTTTGAGTTTATTGTATTGATGTTCTACTACTGGTTTTGTTACAGGTCGCAGTGGTCGGTACCCCACAGGTCACTGGTACAGTGTCCGTTGCAATGTTCTACCACTATTTCTGCTGCAGGTCGCAGTGGTCGCTACCTCACAGGTCACTGGTGCAGTTTTGGTTGCGATGTCTTACCATACTAATTCTGTTACAAGTCGCAGTGGGCGGTGCCTCACAGATCACTGTTGCAGTTTCTGTTGCGATGTTTTACCACACTAATTCTGTTGCAGGTCGCAGTGGTCGGTACCTCACAGGTCATTAGTGCAGTACTTGTTCAGCGCTAACAGGTCTGCCGCGTTGCGTCGTCACCATTTCTACTTCTCCACGTCCATCCTCCCTGACGAGATGTTCACCGCCACAGTCCTGCAAAACTCGCCCCTCAGGTGGGAAGGTCTGGGAGAACTTGCTACGACTTTTCCATTATGTTGAGCAGGAAATTCACTAGAAGTTGAGTTGGAGTGTAAGTTGACAATATGAAACAACCTTTCGCTCATACTGAGTAAGAATTTCACTTGAGCTTGTGTTGGAGAGTCATTTGACAACTTGCAACGACCTTTCGCTAATGTTGAATTGGAAATTCAATTGAGTTTGAGTTGAAGAGTAAGTTGGAGTAAGCAACTTACCACGACCCTGGCAACTTGCCACGACCCTTTCTTAATCATATTTCCATGCCTTCAAGCAGATTGTGGTTTTTAAATACAGCAAAATAATATATTATTTTTTCTCATATAATTAATGTAATTACTATCTAACTATAACGTAAACTCAACTCAACAGTTCAATTCTCATCTCGTTCCATCGTATGACTTAACAAACGTACGCGCGCGCATACATCAACGCAATTCCATGAGCAGGAGATGGTAATGGTTCGCTCCAATACCAGCGTCTGACAGGATACAGCCTGACCAGCTGCTCTTTTAGGTTATATTACGCAGAATCGGCCCATTGTGCAGTAGATTCCCACAATAAGCACGTAATTAGCATCCGAATAGAGTATGTGGCCAATTTGCTCCTGATTCACCTATTAGACGAGGGAATGGAGTCCGGGGCGATTCAGAATGGAGTCTGAATTTAGACTGGGATATTTACTGAAGAGTGGACTGTCACTTATACTCAGTTCACACATAAAGAAAATGAATATCTTATACAAAAACTGAAACATGGGATACAACTTTGAATTCCAATATGAAGGTAATATAATTTTTCTGCTATATCCCGGTATAAAAAAAGTCATTTATGAATTTGAAAGTATCACCATAAGAAAATTGTCTCAACATTTCAATTGCAAAGAACTCTCACTTCCCTGAACAGTATTTTACGATACGAGCTACCAACTAAGTTTGACTGACATCACGTGTGCCGTATACCGTAGGATTATACGTGTACTGTGGGATCATACGTGTAGTGTGGGATCATACGTGTACAATGTTATCATACATATCTTCACTGCTTATATACTATGATTGGCGCTACTTAAATTAGAGTTCGAACGCCATTGCGTGATAGCGTTTCAATGTTCTCTAGTCATTGCATTTCGTTTCTCGGTATTTTGCATTTTGGAGCTGCCAGGGTAGTTTTAATCTTGTCCATCATGTTATACTCTCCCAAAATTACCCATTGTTTTAATATGTTCGGTTGCCGAGCAAGGCCTTTGGACAAAAGCCGCTTGGCGCCAAATAAAGTTCTTCTTTTACGGCCCGTTTATTGAAATTTATGACGCTCAGCGGCTCATCGATTTCACGCAACTCGACACCAAGTCTCGCTTCCAAAACCTTTCCAGTTTATGACACGCAATAAACTGTAACAGTTTTGACACGCCTGTGAACTGCTTGATATAGAAAAAAGTTCAATAAACTGTAACAGTTTCGACACGCGTGTGAACTGCTTGATACAGCCATAAGTTCAATAAACTGTAACAGTGTTGACACGCATGACTACTGCATGATATAGCCATAAGTTCAATAAACTCTTACAGTTTTGACACGTGTGAACAGCCTGATTTAGTCATTAGCTCAATAAACTGTAACAGTTTTAACACGCAAGTCTACTGCTTGATATAGCCATAAGTTCAATAAACTGTAACAGTTTCGACACGCATGACTACTGCATGATATAGCCATAAGTTCAATAAACTTTAAGAGTGTTGACATGCATGTCTACTGCATGATGACATAGCCATAAGTTCAACAAACTGTAACAGTTTTGACACGCATTTCAACTGCATGATATAGCCATAAGTTCAATAAACTTTAACAGTGTTGACATGCATGTCTACTGCATGATGACATAGCCATAAGTTCAACAAACTGTACAGTTTTGATACGCATGTCAACAGCATGATACAGCCATTAGTTCAATAATCTGTAACAGTTTTGACACGCCTGTGAAGTGCTTGCTATAGCCATAAGTTCAATAAACTGTAGCAGTTTTGACACGCATGTCTACTGCATGATATAGCCATAAGTTCAATAAACTGTACAGTTTTGACACGCATGTCTACTGCATAATATAGCCATACGTTCAATAAACTGTACAGTTTTGACACGCATGTCTACTGCATGATACAGCCATTAGTTCAATAATCTGTAACAGTTTTGACACGCCTGTGAACTGCTTGCTATAGCCATAAATTCAACAAACTGTACAGTTTTGACACGCATGTCAACTGCATGACATAACCATAAATTCAATTTTTCAGCACGGTGCAGCGAGCGCCTGCAACTAACGTCACCTCCGTTAAATGCAATCGTCCTTTGATCTGCGAACGCTAATCTGTTCCGAGGTTGTGAGATATCGGAGGGCTCCCTTGATTAAAATCTTGACATTCGCACGGGAGGCCAGGAAGCAAATGATCGATGACGACCAAAATTCTGCTTTATTTCCATAAGTGGGGCGATTTGCTCAGTTCATGCACCAGTTTTTTATTGCTTATCCTGCTGGAATATTCCAGTGCAGGTATCGGGAGTAGAGACTTGCAGGATACTTGCCTTGCAGGAGAGGAGACTTGCAGGATACTTGCCTTGTAGGAGAGGAGACTTGCAGGATACTTGCCTTGCAGGAGAGGAGCCTTGCAGGATACTTGCCTTGCAGGAGAGGAGCCTTGCAGGATTCTTGCCTTGCAGGAGAGGATACTTACAGGATACATGCCTTGCTCTCCTAATGGAGGATACTGTTCACTTACAGGATACACGCCTTGTCCTCCTTATGGAGAATAATGTTCACTTACAGGATACACGCCTTGTCCTCCTTACGGAGGATAATGTTCACTTACAGGATACACGCCTTGTCCTCCTTATGGAGAATAATGTTCACTTACAGGATACACGCCTTGTCCTCCTTATGGAGAATAATGTTCACTTACAGGATACACGCCTTGTCCTCCTTATGGAGAATAATGTTCACTTACAGGATACACGCCTTGTCCTCCTTATGGAGGATAATGTTCACTTACAGGATACACGCCTTGTCCTCCTTATGGAGGATAATGTTCACTTAAGCCTCATGGGTGAAAATCTTTGCATGAGAAGCAGCTGTGGTTGTCGGTCTAAAGCTGGTGAAGTAAAGTGACAATTTAAAATTCGCAAGGAAATATTGTTTGCCTTTGGATTTCGACTGAAATTGTTTGCTGGATGTTTGTGGCAAAATATTGTTTATGAAAATTTGTTGGCGAAATAAAGGGTAATAAAGATTCTAGGCCTCGTTCAGTAAAACATTTTATTGCGAAAAGTAACGAGGAAAATGTCACCGATCGACACTTGAATGCACCAATAAAGTCCGCGTGGCACACTTCGAGCCAAAAATGCACCCGATCCACATTTGTATAAATACGAACGCGGATGTGAAACCACTTTATTCTTGTGCGGAATATCTAATTTATAAATATTTAAAAGTCTGCCAGCATTTATTTTCATTTCCATTAAGTTTCATGCAAGCGCACGTGGAAATATTCCGTGAGACAGCCATTGTTGCGTCGCACGAGGCTTAAGACGGCGTTTCGTTTGCTTCTTTTCTCGGGAGAGAAAGGAAGTTTGAGCTTCTTTAAGATACCCTCTTTAATGAGGGCTCCGTGGACAATGCCCAAGAGGCTCTCTTTGTGAGGGCTGTGTGTTGTGAGACCTCTCTGCTCCTGTACTGTACTCTGTCTCACCTCACTCTTTGGGGGGGCTGTGTGTTGTGAGACCTCTCTCTGCTCCTGTACTATACACTGACTCACCTCACTCGTTGTGAGGGCTGTGAGTTGTGAGACTCCTCTCTGCTTCTGTACTGTACTCTGACTCACAACACTCTTTGTGAGGGCTGTTTGTTGTGAGACCTCTCTGCTCCTGTACTGTACTCTGACTTGCCTCACTCTGATAATAATAAGTCACTTACACTCTGCTCTTATACCTACTCTAATCACTTTACCCATAACGACTCAGCCTCACTTTTATATCATTTCCTTCACTTGGCTCATTTCCAGCCACTCTCACTTCTATCCCTATCCTCTCGCTGTCCTCTTTTATATTCACTCTAAATTTGCTCAAACCAATTTCGCTCTTCCGATAATAAGTAACGTACAGCAGCTTAGCCCCATACTCCTATCCTCCCCTTCATTCTGCTAATTTTGAGCTACCCTCACTCTACCATCCTCTCTTTCATTCTGCTAATTTTGAGCTACCTTCACTCTACCATCTTCTTTTTCACTCTGCTAATTTTGAGCTACCTTCACTCTACCATCCTCTCTTTCATTCTGCTACTTTTGAGCTACCCTCACTCTACCATCCTCTCTTTCAGTCTGCTAATTTTGAGCTATTTTCACTCTACCATCCTCTTTTTCACTCTGCTAATTTTGAGCTACCTTCACTCTACCATCCTCTCTTTCACTCTGCTTTTGAGCTACCTTCACTCTACCATCCTCTCTTTCAGTCTGCTAATTTTGAGCTATTTTCACTCTACCATCCTCTTTTTCACACTGCTAATTTTGAGCTACCTTCACTCTACCATCCTCTCTTTCACTCTGCTAATTTTGAGCTACCTTCACTCTACCATATTCTCTTTCACCCTGCTAATTTTAAGCAACCTTCACTCTACCATCTTCTATTTTACTCTACCAATTATTGGCTAGCCTCACTCTACCATTCTTTCCCTCACTGCCAAATTATGAGCTACCCTCACTCTGCCATCCTCTATTTCACTCTACCAATTATTTGATATCGTCACTTTATTAGTAAGAATATTGCCCCCTGCACCCGAATTTTTCCTCGCAAAGTATAACATTTCAAAAACTACATTGCATCACTCAGGAGTTTTCACTTCGACAATCCCGAGTCATAATTTTATATCGAATTATGACTATTTTAACTGCATATGCAGCTACAGTTATGTATGATATTCTTATGCATTATTTTATTTTGTCTATTTGTTATATTTTTTTCATTCTTTAACACTGACAAAATTTTGTCCTTTCACGTAAGTGCTTTTAAATTTCTTAAAATAATTAACAAAGTTGCCCTGTAATAGAACCTTTAGTGTTATTTCTGGCAACAGGAACAGGATTCGCTCTTTAATGTAAGTGCTTTTAAATTTCTCAAGATAATTAACGAAGATGCCCTGTAATTAAACCTTGATTGTAGTTTCTGCCAACAGGAACAGGACGCTGAACGTCTCCCTTCATTGGCTCAAAGCTTACCAGAAGCGGTCAGCGCTGCAGCTCTGCAGGCACACTCACGAGGCCGACTTCTGTGGCCAGGTGGGTGCCCGCTGGTCAGCATGCACTCCGCTGCTGGAGCTCAGGTCATGTTGATCTCCACTTGGTGCAGCAATGTTTATATGTGAAATGAAAACAACATTCGAGTTCCATCTCGTTTCTAAATTTCGATTGATTTATATAATAATTTCCTGCATTTTTGCATATTTTGTCAATAAATTCATACAATTTATTTACCTCTATTTTAAAAGATGCATTATCTTTTATAATAATAAATGCTCATATCGCTATCCCGAAAATAATGCCTTCATGTCGGTATTTCTCACAATAGTCCACGGTAAATCAGCCTGACCTTTCAGTATCTCTCACTAATAGTCCACGGTAAATCAGCCTAACATTTCAGTATCTTCCACCAATGAAACACTGTAAATCAGCTTAACTTTTCAGTTTCTCTCACCAATGATCTACGGTAAATCAGCCTAACATTTTAGTATCTTTCATCAATAGTTCACGGTACGTCAACATAACATTTCAGTATCGTTCACCAATAGTCCACGGTTAATTAGCCTAACATTTCGCTATTTCTCACCAGATGTTGACGGTAAATCAGCCGAACATTTCGGTATAACTCACCTAAAGTCCACGGAAGATTAGTCTAACATATCAGTATTTCTCCCCTCAAAAGTTCACGGTTGATCAGCCTAACATTTCAGTAACTCTTATCAAAAGTACACTGATAATCAGCTTAACATTTCAGTATCTCTCACCAAAAGTCCACGGTTGATCATCCTAACATTTCAGTATCTTCCACCAATAGTCCACTGTACATCAGCCTAACATATCAATATCTTTCCTCTCTGCCAGGGTCCAAGCACGATTGAATCCTCAGACTGGCCTGCGCTGCGGGAAGCTTCTCACCGATATTTCTTTGCCAGGAAATTCAACACTTCTTTCAATTCCTCTTCTTCATCCACTCTTCCTCCTGCCACTGAAGCAACTCGAGACAAGGTCGCCCATCACCAGAGACAAGGATATTATGAAGACATCCTGCGACACGTCAGTCACAGCCTCATCAGACAGATGGTCAGGATGTCCTTGGATAAATTAATCCTTCAAGGACAGTTGGATAAAACGTTGTTGTGGGACGGATCCGCAGACTACAAGCTACGGGTTCGTAGTTCTTCGTCTCGTTTTATTGAATTGTATTTAATCGTCAATAATTTTGATGAATTTGTATGAATTTATGAATTCAGTGAATATTCATTAGCCCTTATAGCAATACATTGGGAAAATTTATTAATTGAAATTATAGGAAAAATTGAAACTTTTATACATAAATTATAGAAAAAATTGAAACTTTAAATATGAAAACCTGAAAGACATTTTGTATTGATTTACTGTGTGATACAATGCCAACATTCAATCGATATTACTGTATCTTTAAATGACTCTCTTTCGTGATAATTAAACGATATGAAATTGACATCATTTCATAATCCCGCTAGATCATTCATATCTGAAAAATTACCCTCTACATGAATTGCATTCATCATCAACAGATGGCATTGTCAGTCAAGAAGATGATTGTTATTATTGAAGTTATTAAATAAGATTAATTTATTTTACGCGTGATTCTTTAGTTATAGTTAAGGTAATTCTAGTTAATTATAGTTAAGGTAAGGAACTTGCTAATTTATTCTGGAATGTATGTAATAATGGTCATTTTTTGTGTTGGAATACCAAGGGAAAGTGCTATCGTTTTTAAAGTAAACCAGGAGTTTCTTATTCAACGGTGTTAGATAAATCGCGTGTATTTGACGGTGGCGAATTGTTTGTCAATGACGGCAGAACTTTATGTTAAAGTTTAATTACTATTGTAAATTTTTGTTATGTTTCTTATAATTTTATAATCAACTACATTCTAGGACATATATTATGTGATTATTTTTAGCTATGAATTTAGAAAATAATATTTTTTACCTAATAATTAAATTTAATTAAATAATTAGGTAATAATCAATTAAATTATTAGGTGATAATTAATTAAATTATTAGGTAATAAATAATTAATTATTTGGTAATAATTAATTAAATTTTGCTTAAAATTATATATTATATAATAGTTATTTTTAGCTAATAGCTCATTAAAAACCATAAGGGAATAGTAAACATTACCCGTTTACTTTCACTGCGCAGTTTTTGCCGCAGCTAGAGAGCCCTCACCCCTGCTGCGACCTGCCCTACCAGCTCGGCTACAAGATGGTACAGCATTTCTCCGCCGTCTTGGACTTCTCGCTGCCTCTGAGCGACGTGAGTCGCGCTCTTAAGGCGGATTATCTCGGGCTTTTATGTTAACAAATTCAGCTTTACTTCTGTGCTCAGATGACTGAAAATCCCGGCTCAGCGTCGCTCTCCTGCACGGTACGCAGGCTCTGAGCTGATCGGGGGTGGCGATGTTGAGGAGTGGCTTTATAGGGTAGGGCAAATGAGGGCAACTGAGGGCTACTGAGGGTAACAGGGGGCAACTGAGGGCAATTGAGGGCAACTGAGGGTAACTGAGGGCAACTGAGGGTAACTGGGGGCAACTGAGGGTAACTGAGGGCAACTGAGGGTAACTGGGGGCAACTGAGGGTAACTGAGGGTAACTGAGGGCAACTGAGGGTAACTGGGGGCAACTGAGGGTAACTGAGGGCAACTGAGGGTAACAGGGGGCAACTGAGGGTAATTGAGGGCAACTGAGGGTAACTGGGGGCAACTGAGGGTAACTGAGGGCAATTGAGGGCAATTGAGGGCAACTGAGGGCAACTGAGGGTAACAGGGGGCAACTGAGGGCAATTGAGGGCAACTGAGGGTGTCTGGGGGAAACTGAGGGTAACTGGGGGCAACTGTGGGTAACTGAGGGCAACTGAGGGTAACTGAGGGCTACTGAGGGTAACTGAGGGTAACTGCGGGCAACTGAGGGTAACTGAGGGCAACTGAGGGTAACAGGGGGCAACTGAGGGTAACTGAAGGCAACTGAGGGTAACTGAGGCAACTGAGGGTGACTGAGTGCAGCCAAGGGCCCATAAGGGCAACTGAAGGTCCTCATGGGCCTATATGTTACCCCAGATATTCGAGTGTGAATGAATGCAACTGAGGGCAACTGAGGGCAACTGAGGGCAACTGAGGGCAACTGAGGGCAACTGAGGGCAACTGAGGGCAACTGAGGGAAACTGAAGGCTACTGAGGGTAATTGAATGTAGCCTAGGGCACATGAAGGCAACTGAGGCAACTGAGGGCAACTAAGGGCAACTGAGGGTAACTGGGGTAACTGAGGGTAACTGAGGGTAACTGAGGGTAACTGAGGGTAACTGAGGGTAACTGAGGGTAACTGAGGGTACCTGAGGGTAACTTAGGGTAACTGAGGGTAACTGAGGGAGAGAGTGAGATTAAGGCAACTGAGGGCAGACGAGGGTACCTGTTCATTACCTCATGTATAATTAGCGGCTCGCGATAATTGAGATCTCAGGGTACTTACATCTGAGGTCCTCTCCAAGTTTAATATTAATGAGCTTCTCAGTTACTGAGAGCTGCAATAGACATATGTAAACACGAGTGCCCGGGCGAGAACTTTAATTCATTATAGATTCGGGTAAACTATATTGCTGGAACTGCATGTGCACTAAGGTTAGGCTTCCTAAGTGTGCCACGTGTCTTAATGGTTTAGGTAGGCTGGCTTAGTATGACTAGCTTAGTAAGAGTGACGCTAAAGTAGCCCTCACAGTGGCTCAATGAATGACTGAAGAAGCTTAGAAATTAGAGATAAACAAGTGACGACTTTACGCAAGCTAAATAAGTGACTGTGCACAAGCCGAGCAAGTGACTGTACGCTAGCTAAATAAGTGACTGTACACAAGCCGAGCAAGTGACTGTACACTAGCTAAATAAGTGACTGTACACAAGCCGAGCAAGTGACTGTACACTAGCTAAATAAGTGACTGTGCACAAGCCAAGTAAATGACTGTACACAAGCCAAGTAAATGACTGCACACAAGCCAAGTAAATGACTGTACACAAGATAAGTAAATGACTGTGCACAAGCCAAGTAAATGACTGTACACAAGCCAAGTAAATGACTGTACACAAGCCAAGTAAGTGACTGTACACAAGCCAAGCAAGTGAGTGACTGTAGTTAAATTAAAGACCGTACACCTACACTGCCAGTGACTGTACATTTACTCAGCTAGTGACTGAACACAAGCCAGGCAAGTGACTGTACACAAGCTATACCAGTAACTGTACACAAGCCAAGCAAGTGACTGTAGTTAAATTAAAGACTGTACACCTACACTGCCAGTGACTGCACATCTACTCAGCCAGTGACTGTACACATACATAGGACTGTACACAGTAGACTGTTTGCCTCATCAGCAGAAGGCAACAGCGCCTGATTGGCTCAACCCTCAGCCAATTTCCCTCAGTGTTGCAGTGCTGAGGGGAAATCAATGTTAATTATTATTATTAGAGGCATTTCTCTAACTTTTAAGGAAAAAAATTCTTAGTTACGCGAGTTGCACTTACGAAATGATAAGAGTTCCGTAACGATTAAATAGTAGACCTGAATTTCAGTAAATAAGATACGAGTTAAGTTCTCAAGGCCAAATCGACGATGCAGACAGTCCATTGATCGTCCGTTGATCATTAATCGTCAACTAATCGTCCGTTGATCACCCGTTGATCGTCAACTAATCGTCCATTGATTATTGATCATCAACTAATCGTCCATTGATCATTGATCGTCAACTAATCGTCCGCTGATCATCCGTTGATCGACAACTAATCGTCCATTGATCGGCATGTTTTTTAGCAGTTCTCGCATGCAAATAGCATAGGAATAACCACGCGAATGAGAAGTAATTGTTCCTAGTAGCAATCTAATCCTTGCCACAATCTGTTCCTAGCACCAATGTAAATCCTAGGAACAATCTAATCCTTGCAGCGATCTGTTCCTAGCACCAATGTAATCCTTGGAGTAATCTCGTCCTAGCATCAATTAAACCCTAAAAACAATCTATTCATAGCAGCAATTTACTCTTTGCAGTAATCTGTTCCTAGCAGAAATCTAATCCCTTCAGGTAATCTATTTCAAGCAGCAATCCAGTCCCAGCAGCAATCTGTTCCTAGCATAAATTTAATCCTTGCAGCAATCTGTTCCTAGCAGCAATCCAGTCCCAGCAGCAATCTGTTCCTAGCATAAATTTAATCCTTGCAGCAATCTGTTACTAGCAGCAATCAAGTCCCTGCCGCAATCTATTCCAAGCAGCAATCCAGTCCTAGCTGCAATCTGTTCCCAGCAGCAATCCAATCCCAGCAGCAATCTAGCTCCAGCAGCAATCTGCTCCTAGCAGCAATCCAGTCCCAGCAGCAGCAATCTATTCCAAGCAGCAATCCAGTCCCAGCAGCAATCAGGCCTATGCCCAAATCTGCCCATATTCACCGCCGCAGAAATTCAATCAAGGACGGGGATTTTTGTTCGCAGTCCGCAGGCCGCGGGTAAAATAAAATTAAGCCACTCAGCCAGTGCCACTCAGCCAGTGCCATTCAGTCAATGCCACTCAGCCAGTGCCACTCAGCCAGTGCCACTCGGCCAGTGTCATTCAGTCAATACCGCTCAGCCAGTGCCACTCAGCCAGTGCCATTCAGTCAATACCACTCAGCCAGTGCCACTCAGTCAGTGTCATCCAGTCAATACCACTCAGCCAGTGTCACTCAGTCAATTCCACTCAGCCAGTGCCACTCAGCCAGTGCCACTCAGCCAGTGCCACTCAGCCAGTGCCACTCAGCCAGTGCCACTCAGCCAGTGCCACTCAGCCAGTGCCACTCAGTCAGTGTTATTCAGTCAATACCACTCAGTCAGTGCCACTCAGTCAGTGTTATTCAGTCAATACCACTCAGTCAGTGCCACTCAGCCAGTTTCACTAAGCCAATTGGTAGCGGCAATCCAGAAAATGAGCTTCGTAATTTTCGAACTGTCATCTTGACATCCCTTGCCTGTAGGCTCGACTTCCTAGTCGAGCCTAGACAAAGTTTTTTGAGAGAAGTAGACTCGACTTCTAGAAGTTTTTTTTGTTCCCATCGACAATAAATAAACGGCGCGGTGGCGCCATATACTGGCGCTATGCAATCACAAATTACGGCACAGTGGCCTCGGGCCATAAACTTGTGGCACTATAGACTGTGTCTCGGAGAAACTATAGTTGATGTGGCAGTGCCATTGTTTTTGTAGTGATTTGGCAGCCGCCAAGGACCGAATATCTCGATGCTGCTTCACTGTAAGAAGGTTTTACTATTTATTGTCGTACAATAGCACCAGAAAACACAAAAGGAGGTATAGTGGCAGCACAATTCTTAATGAATGTTATGCTATACATAGTGGTTTCCCTATTTATTGTCGTACAATGGCACCAGAGAACACCAGGGGAGGTATAGTAGCAGAACAATTCTTAATGAATGTTATTGTTATGAACATATATTCGTTATGAATGTTATACAAGAAAGCACTATACATAGTACTTTCACTATTTATTATCGTACAATGGCACCAGACATCACCAGGGGAGGTATAGTAGCAGAACAATTCTTAATGAATGTTATTTATTGATAATGCTAGTCACAATACTTGAGTTACTCCTAATAAATGTCCTAGGGTAAGATTATGCGTGCGCGGAGTCGCATCATACCCCAGAAGACAATGTGGCAGAACAATTCCTAATTAATGCTATGTATTATGTATAAATTATACGAGTCACAATACTTGAGTTGTTCCTAATAAATGTCCTAGGGTAAGATTTTGCGTGCGCGGAGCCGCATCATACCGCAGAAGATGTTCGCATGTTACCCTGACGGTCACCTGAGAGCCTTACGCGTTACCACCTGGCCAGCCAACGCCCTCAGCCTGCGCCATCTGGACAGCGAGGTGAGCCATCTGGACAGCGATGTGAGCCATCTTGACAGCGAGGCCATCTGGACAGCGAGGTGAGCCATCTGGACAGCGAGGTGAGCCATCTGGACATCGAGGTGAGCCATCTGGACAGCGAGGTGAGCCATCTGGACAGCGAGGTGAGCCATCTGGACAGTGAGGTGAGCCATCTGGACAGCGATATTTAATAATATTAAAAATCAAGCTAACAATGGACCAATTATTTAGAGCTTTTTATCTGATGCAAATTTCCAATAACAGCTGCACCGCAAAAAAATGTTAAAGCATTAAATTTTATATACTTATTTAGCGTTGCGTTTATAGAGTAGCCGTGGTTATTTTATAGAATGACAGTCGTTATTTTATAGAGTGACCGACTGACCGTAGTTATTTTAAATGAACATTGTCGACAGCAAAATATCTCGGGCAACTCTTAACAACTTTGTCCTTGTTAAGACTGTTGCCATCTGTCACCTGTTGACAGGGAGCCGTGCCGCCTCAGTCGTCCGTCAACTTGCCGCTGTCATCTCGGCCAGCTCCTGTCACCAACATTTACGTGGAGTTATGGCTACACGTCACCACACGCAGCGTCAACGAGGAGTGTGCCAGGAGGCGAGTAGCTCTATTGTGGGTACAATTAATGCCACGATTAATGTACTGGCAACAATAATAATGCTAATAATAATAAATAATTATATCAATAATAATACGTCGTGTAGCTTTCTTTGAAAAACTTTTTTATGTGGCGCATTTTTGTGGCAAAGTGTTTACTGGTGGCAAGCGTGACCACAGCTGTCATACATGCCACACATGCCACATATACCACACATGCCACACAAACTTGTTAATTTGCATATCATTATCATCATTATCATCATCACTATCATCGCAAGTGAACATGTTCATGAAATGTCCCGCTGCAACAGACGCGTTACAGCTGCTGGCGCGCCCCTACATCTGCTGCAGCTGAACATGACAGCTGTGACTGCTGCACCTCTGCGCTATCAGGTCGCCGTGCAAGACTACACTCAAACAACCCTGTCAGTTAAGTCAAACTCACGATAAATCATTAGTCTTAATATATAATTATTCGAATAAGGAAATAACGCTTTAAAAAAATTACTCAAAACTCAATTGAGATAATTTTTTCCGAAGTGGAAACACTGTCCTTGTAAGCCTGAACAATGGAATAAAAATCGGCTTCGCTCCAGAGAAGTAGGCTGTTATCTGACAGAGTTAATTACCACAAACCGATATTGCTTTATATGTTCAGCCAATTTGCATTTGTTATAAGTTTATCTTTATATATTATTATTTTTTGTCCAAATTAAATTTAGATAGAGAAATTACCCTCACGGATATTGTGAGATTTAATTTTACGCTAGGATTCACTGTTAAAATGTTATTCACTGTTATTCCTGATTGTAATAGGTATGTGCTTAAAACAAGAGAGGCTATTTATGCTCACCTGGGCTTGTGAGAGGCACGCTGTTGGGCGTGGTAAATTGGTCTGTAATTATGAGGTCTGCTATGCGTATTCACATCAGCCTGTGAGGCTCGAAACAACGTGTCAACAATAAATGATAATTTAGTCGCACAATACTGAGAATAATATCAATGCTGTCAACGATGGTAGCGAAGAAAATGAAAACGAAAAAGTGAATGCAAGTATTCTGAATACGGCTGACAATGCAGCAGAGCTTAACCGTGACATTAGCGGCAGGCCTTTCTCTCACCTTTCCTTGTCACTTAAATACTAGAGTTCTGCACCATTGCTGCCTCAAAATATTGTGACCGCATGGAGATGTTGGCATATAATTATTATTATTATTATTATTGTACGAAGAATTTATCATGGCGTCTGGTCATTTGAACTTGAGGTCTCTTATTGGCTCATCACAATATTGGCTCGTATTGTCCCATCTCAATATTGGCTCGTATTGTCTCATCACAATATTGGCTCGTATTGGCTCATCTCAATATTGGCTCGTATTGGCTCATCTCATTGGCTCGTATTGGCTCATCATATTATTGGCTCGTATTGGCTCATCACAATATTGGCTCTTATTGGCTCATAACAATATTAGCTCGTATTGGCTCATCACAATATTGGCTCGTATTGGCTCATCACAATATTGGCTCGTATTGGCTCATCACAATAATGNTTACAAGGCGCCTACACTCTAATACTTGAACAGGTGCGTGTTACAAGGCGCCTACACTCTACGACTTGAACAGGTGCGTGTTACGACAAGGAGTCTACACTCTACGACTTGAACAGGTGCGTGTTACGACAAGGCGCCTACACTCTACGACTTGAACAGGTGCGTGTTACGAAAAGGAGTCTACACTCTACGACTTGAACAGGTGCGTGTTACAAGGCGCCTACACTCTACGACTTGAACAGGTGCGTGTTACAAGGCCCTACACTCTACGACTTGAACAGGTGCGTGTTACGACAAGGTGCCTACACTTTACGACTTGAACAGGTGCGTGTTACGACAAGGAGTCTACACTCTACGACTTGAACAGGTGCGTGTTACAAGGCGCCTACACTCTACGACTTGAACAGGTGCGTGTTACGGCAAGGCGCCTACACTCTTCGACTTGAACAGGTGCGTGTTACAAGGCGCCTACACTCTACGACTTGAACAGGTGCGTGTTACGACAAGGCGCCTACACTCTACGACTTGAGCGGGTGCGAGTTACAAGGAGCCTACACTCTACGACTTTAGCAGGTGCGTGTTACAAGGCGCCTACACTACTTGAGCGGGTGCGAGTTACAAGGAGCCTACACTCTACGACTTGAACAGGTGCGTGTTACAAGGCGCCTACACTCTACGACTTGAGCGGGTGCGTGTTACGACAGTATGTGGTTTATCGTTAGCTTTATCATCGTCAGCACTATCATTTAACGATACAATATATACATCAACACAAAAGAGTCAAACCATTCATTTATATGTTTATATATTCAGCTAATTTGCATTATATAAGTTATAAGTTTATCTTTATATATTATTATTTTTTGTCCAAATGGAATTTTTTGTCTCAAAGAAGGAGAATAATTTGTCAGACGTAAAAAATGAATATCTATATAACAAGAAAACATGCAATAAATTCTTCCCTCGTTCTCTGCCCTCACTCGCCCGGCAGGAGGGCGTGGGCAACCCTCGCGTGTACTCGCTGCCCCTCGTCGTCCTGCCGAGCCCTCAGGGGGACGCTGCTGGGGAGGCGCCGCTGCAGGAGGAAGGTTGGGTGTTGCACCAGCAGCAGCTGGTTGGTGGTGTTGCACCAGCGGCAGCTGGTAGGTGGTGTTGCACCAGCAGTAGCTGGTTGGTGGTGTTGCACCAGCAGCAGCTGGTTGGTGGTGTTGCACCAGCAGCAGCTGGTTGGTGGTGTTGCACCAGCAGTAGCTGGTTGGTGGTGTTGCACCAGTAGCAGCTGGTAGGTGGTGTTGCACCAGCAGTAGCTGGTTGGTGGTGTTGCACCAGTAGCAACTGGTTGGTGGTGTTGCACCAGCTGCAGCTGGTTGGTGGTGTTGCACCAGCAGCAGCTGGTTGGTGGTGTTGCACCAGTAGCAACTGGTTGGTGGTGTTGCACCAGCAGCAGCTGGTTGGTGGTGTTGCAGCAGCTGGTTCCATGGCACCATCTGTCATAAGTTGGTTATCATCTTGCACGTTCTTCGTTGTGAAGAGCGCCTCGTACGAGATGCCTTCAAAGTTCCAACGTCGCATATTGCATATAATAAATTAAATATTTCCGTATAATATTTGTGGACAATATAGCCTGGACTTCCTCATTGTCTTCACAATGGTTGCAAAACGCACTCAGTTTTGCCTTCTAATTGATACATCTTAAAATAATGACCTACTTAATAAATTCGATGATGTATTAAGCCATCACAAAATATTTTACTCAATTACATAGAATTTAATTATTTTTCAATTTCGTAAAAACTAAACAGTAAAAAGATCACATATAAGGCCAGCAGAGGAAACTGCACTGCGTCCGAGACTCCCGTTACCGAATGCGTCTCTTTAAACTCATTACAGTACTACAGCGAAAAACACTGTTTATTGAAGGACGACATGTTCATTGTTACAATCCTCATCTACAGAGGAAAAAATTCAATGCCTTTAATGAGCTTTTATTATTCATTATTGACAGAAATTTTATTATAATTAATTAATTTGACGGTAAATTTCAAATTACGTTAAAAATTTTCAACTCATAGCATTTCAGATACACGCTGATTCCTTGTTATAACCAAATAAATTTGAAACTAAGCAAGGATCCAAATAATCTAACAAATTTCTAATTAATATTATTGAGGGAAACCCTTTTAATAATCCTGCAAGAAAGTATGATTTGCGTACTAGTGTCCTACAGGTTTCCTTTCCTGATATACAAAGACATGTTAAGTAATTGTATAAAATTAAAGTAAGAGTTCAATTTTCAGTGTAGACACTGCAAATTAGATCCTATGAAAGGATTCACTAACTAAATATTCTTAAAATTTTCCTATGGGACATTTTATATATGGATTTATGGCACTCATTAGGTTCGTCATGTTTTATTCTATTTTTGCTTCTAAAACTGGGTTGAAACTGGCGAACTGTTATATCATTCAAAGTTAAATGGACACCTGTTTTTGCACCGGTATTTATTTTTATGGAACCGCTGTTTTCTATTTATGTACTTATTCCTTATTTTAATGAATAAATAATATAAAATGCCAAAGATCAAATGAATTGGAGGATATTGGGATGGTTGTAGGGGAGGTGGAGACATCACTGTCTATTGTTTTCCTGAACTCTATAGCATTAGACATCCTAAGGCACAACGTGAGGCCAGTAATCACCTTATGAGTCAGCATCCTGTAACATTACAGATTTTGTCTAGAATAACGAACCGAATTCTTAATAACTGACAAAATTCCAAACATAAATCACCTAATATTAATTTACTTAAAAATTTATTCCACGACAACTTCAATTACGGACAAAATTCCCAACATTACTTACGGCAACTTTAATTACGGACAAAGTTCCCAACATAACCCACAGCAACTTTAATTACGGACAAAATAACCCAACATAACTCGCGGCAACTTTAATTGTGGACAAAATTCACAACATAACTTACGGCTTCTTAAATTACGGAAAAAATTCCCAACATAACACATGGCAACTTTAATTGTGGACAAAATTCCCAACATAATCCTTAGCATTTTAAATTGCGGAAAAATTTCCCAACATAATCCACCGCGTTTTAAGTTACGGACAAAACTCCCAACATAATCCACTGCATCATGAAATACGGATAAAATTTTCAACATAATCCAAGGCATCTTAAATTAAGGAAAAATTGCCAACATAACTCACCGCATTGCAATTTACCGACAAAATACACAAAATAATCCACCAAATTTAAATTCTCCACAAATCCCGGCAACTCATGCCGCGTGCAGGGGCGGGCGGCGGGCGGCGGCGGTGCCCCAACTGCGGATCGCTGGCGTCGGAGGCGCGTCCGCTGCCGCTGTTCGCACGGCGGCGGGACGACGTCTTGTACGGCAGCTGGACCGTCACATCCGCGGCCTTCCTGACAGTGCCGGGGGATGGAGGGGGCAGGTGGGGGAATGATTTGTGTCATGAAATAATATCTGTGTTTATCGATATACTTTGTCCTGTTTATATCCTGGAGAAGAAAAGATATCAATACCTAATGATGTACTTTGTCCTGTTTATATCCTTGGAAAGAAAAGATATCAGTTCTTAATGATATACTTTGTTTTGTTTATATCCTTGAGAAGAAATGATATCAATGCTTAACGATGATTTGATTTAATGGAATTTATGAGCAGAAAAGTTATTGCTGTAATATGTTCTTGATTGGAATATTTTCTCGATTATATTCCATTATCTGATGTTAATAAATCAACTTTTATTTACGTAGAGCATCAACAAGGACGTTCTAAATTTGTCAATATAAAATATTGTTGAAAAAATAATTCTATTTTCATTTAATTGGTCGTGAGCAGATAACAATTTGATTGTCGTTCACTCAAGAAAATAAATTAGACTTTGTTCAAACAGCGAAGCACTCTAAGCACTTGTGTAGGTCATATTGACCCATTTTAGCTCGGGTGAAGAACGTATCAGAAAGTGTATCTCGATTGTATACAAAGAACCATTCATATTTCAAAGTGAATCCGTAAAATTTTAGATGAAAACATCATTTTTCACTTGTGACTTTGCCAAGATTTCTATCACAGGACTGAGAAAAATGCAAATGTGTAATGTGTGGTCATAATCTCCTGTTTTAGATCATGGATTTTTAGGTGGAATATAAGGCCTTATTACGAGGATTAAATTGAGATGGGAACATAATTTTGCCTTTCAAAATATATGCAACAAATTTTCCGTTAAATTGGAACACAAGGGTTGAGAGTAGGAAGTATGTTTGTTCACTTTAACCCACTTTAACTACTTCACTTAAACCCAGCCGCTCATAAGAAAATCTATCTAAACTTTCAGTTAAAAAGTTTAGATTTCAAATTTCAGAATTTATATTCCGGATATTATTATATAATGCATTTACCAACGAATGTAGCAAATATTTCTGGTCAATATTTTACTGAAGTTTTGTTTTTGCAGAGACGAACAAGCCGACCTGCACCACCTCCATTGGCAAGACGAGCTCTGACCAACATGGGCTTATGGCGCCATAAATCTGTTGTGAAATACAGTGTACTGTTCCCGAGCTGTTATCTTATTCTAGCCTTTCTATGTTGCGATGGTTAAAACAGAGACACGGTATACGGCAGCCAACACATTCATCAGCACGCAACACATTCCTCAGCACACAACACATTCCCAACACACAACACATTTCCCAACACACAACACATTCCTGAGAGGTCACAGTGCCGTGCGGTATCGTCGAGAAGTTCCGATGACGTAAAACCTCTGCTCGTATAATTTACGACGCCTAATCCGTTCTTGACGCGACACTGAGATGACGCTGGCGCCTAAAAGACGCCTTAAACCCGTCCTTGCGAGCCCTAAACCTGCGATATAAATGACCCTTTACCCCCTAAACAGCGTTGGTTATCGCAGGGTTAAATTACGAATCGGAGTTCAGGGTTACCGACCTGGCCTTAGCACCTGAGGGACTTACCTTTTCAACTCAACTTCGCTTAACTTTACTTAATTAATTCTTCTGCATGGAAATAAATAAATGCTTGTCAATTATTCAGTTCGTTTTAAGTAGTAGGCGTCACTGGAGGGTGGGGCGTTACTTTGGAATTTGTTGTGCTTCCTGTTAGAAGTAAAAAAATAAATCTGCATGCAGGCTTTGCTTGCGAGGCCTTGACTTTTTAAGTTGCCGAACAAGCTGAGATTCTAGTCGAAATGTGTTTTGTTTTGATGCATTTTGAAAATGAAAGAATTGAAAATTAGTTGGAATATTCATAAAAAGAAATATTAATTATCTACAACTTACCTATTACTAAATTTATATAACCTATTTATTACCTATTACTAAAAAATAAGTAGTTGATAATTTAATCTTCAAGTAATTTAACTTTTGCCCTAGAGTCACGGTGTTATTTTACCCTGCAGTCCCCGGACATTCTAAGTGAGATCCCTAATGAAATTTGTGACGACACATTAAGGAGTCACGCGTGCTGCTCCCAAGCTCTCTGGGGCACTCAAGGGGCGCTCAAAAATTGCTCAGTTCAATTTTTTCCTACAAAACAAAATTTCCAAAGTGCGCGTCTAACTTCAGTTGCGTTGAACTTCTAGGAAATTTCCTAAGCCAATTTAGGGTCATGAAATTTTATGTCTGGACTTTTTCTTGTAAATTCTTTTGAGTTTCCTGATGATCTGAGGAGCTCGCGGGCATTGCATGCATGGCGGGACGCAGCACGGAACAAATAAAATAAATACGAATGAAAAAATTTTAGTTCAAGAAAACAATAAAGAAATTAATTGTTATTTTTCAACGTAGTTAAAAACTTGCTCAGGCATTAAATAATCAAATAAATGGTATGAAGGAAATTTCTTGTTAATAAATGGGTATTGAACATTTTATTTATTATCATGGTTATATTATTGTAACGTGCACTGTCATGGACTGTCGTGAACTGCCATGAACTGTCATGAACTGGTCATGAACTGTCGTGAACTGTCATGAACTGTCATGAACTGTCTTGAACTGTCATGATCTGTCATGAACTGTCATGAACTGTCATGAACTGTCATGAACTGTCATGAACTGTCATGAACTGTCATGAACTACCATCCCTTTTAAATTCATTTAATCTGTTTCAACTTTTGTTCATTCGCTTCAGTTTTACATTCCTTCGCTTCAATTTCATGTTCATTCGCTTCGTTTCCTCTTTACTACATGTTCTTCTTCTCTTTACTACCACGTTGCTCTCTTTTCTTTACTACCACGTTGCTCTCTTCTCTTTACTACCACGTTGCTCTCTTCTCTTTACTGCCACGTTGCTCTCTTCTCTTTACTACCGCGTTGTTCCCTTCTCTTTACTACCGCGTTGCTCTCATTTCTTTACTACCGCGTTCATTTCTTAATTCTCTTTACTACCGCGTTAACGAATACCATACGGATGGGGTCGGAGTTGGCAATAAAACAAGATTAATAGCCTAAACATTATTTTCATTCTTTGGCAATCAAATAGCAAATAGGTATGTGAAATATGACTGGGCCGGGAGAATGCGGGCTGGTTGGTTAAAACCCCAACCGCTGGCCTCGCGACCCATGCCACCAACGCGTTCTGTTCAGTGCTGCCCATATACAAAAATTAAATTTACGGATTATCCATTAAATTATACTCAATACTTTATATTAACAGGAGGCAAATTCTCGATACCTATCTCTTAGGAATATATACAAATATTTATCAATAATATTATCAATTATCCATTAAAATTCAAGCATTGTGCACGGCCCTTTTATCTGTTGAAACAAAATTGCAAGCCAACCTGCAACCATTGATTAACTATATTCATACACCTATTTGATAAAATATAGATTAACAAACTAAGTTAGGGCAACACCTTTATTTTAGTGAGGCCAAGAGGTAGAGTACAGCTCTGTCAGCCTACGATACAGCCACACACCAAGACTTACGTCTCGTGTAAGGCTGAGGCTGGACAAGTGGCTCGAGATGACGGGTCCTCCGACCGAGGCCCAGGGGCCATACTTTCAAAACTCGCTAAGTGAACGTAAGTACTTACGCTCTATTTTCTTGTCTATGATTGGCGGATTTTGCTTGAAAGGCCGTCAATGATTGGCTGATGAACTTACGATCTCTTAACTTTTTTTGAAAGTATGGGCCAGGATCATACACGGACGCGTAGACTTTAGCCCCTTTATTGATCCACTCCACATGCGACGAAGAACCAGGCGTCGGTCATAAAATCCAGGCTTATAATGGCGAAAGATGCCGTCACTGGCGAAAGTCGCCCGTCACTGGCGAAATATCCCGTCACTGACCAAAGATGCCCGTCACTGGCTAAAGACGACCGTCACTGGCGAAAGTAGCCTGTCACTGGCCTGATGTTCACTGGATAAAAACTGGAGAAGACTGGCGATGGTTAGCTGTTGGACTTCCAGTTCTTCTACCTCCAGAGGAAATCAAGAACGCATGCCCGCTACAACGTAAAATCACCAGGAATGTGCCAGGGAATTTTTAATTGGAATCCAGGTGTTAATTGGAATTCTATCTTAAACTAAAATAATAGTTTAAGGCTAATTATAGTAATATTAGAATATTGAATGCTTAATTTTAAATCTTAAAGATTGCCTTTAGACTATGCTATTTTCGACACGCGTTACTCACTTCCCTTTACTACCGCAATTATGCTTCTTGCTCCTTGTAAATTCATACTGTACCTTTCAAGGACCAGCAGCCAATCATCACATTCAGTCTACATGGCTGTGCAATTCAAAGTCTTCACAATTATCACAAGCGTAGACTGCTGGACAATTATAACTAAAGTAGCAGGTGTTTCTTCTTCTTTAGAAAGTCTTCAATAAAACCTTTAGTTGCCTTTGATATGTTAAATTTACCAATAATAACAATTATCTTATGAATTAATGAATTAACTATATTCATATTCATGTAGCATGTGCGTGATGAAAACAAAAATTACTCTGTATATTCTCTACAATTTGAAGTCAACTGCAATGACCAATTAATCGAATTTTTTCGCTAATGTGAATATAAAATTTAAGTGCCTATGAATTAACTACTCGTTTCTAACATTCTTAGATTTCTCTTATCACGTAGTGTTAAAAGCAAATTCTATTTGTGCCTGCATTACACCAATAACTTTAACCTAGATGCAATACATTTAATTGGCATCAAGCGTTATTTATAGATATCAAACCTTGTACCGTTTCAAAACCACAAAATTCGCAATTTCATTTTCATGGCTTCACTCTAGAGGTCTTGGCTTTGGTTTTAGCATCTTCCGCTGCCACATCCTGACTTAAGTTATCTCGGATAACTTGTAGAAACTTCGCTCTTATGTTACAGTCAGCCATTCCATGCCAGTCAATTAGCTTTATCTCGAATAAACTTATATAATCTATTTATACATGTATATAATACACTCTGAACTTGTATTTTTTCTCGAGCTCACCACTGACGATCTCTCGCAAGCCTGCCGATCAGCTCCCTGAAATGCCCCGTCGGTTGACACGTTATTGCAGGACCTGAAACCCTTCTATTGGGAGCTCAACGCAATCAAATTGTCTTTGATTTCATTAGTTTTATTCTTTGGCTTCAGGAAAATAAAAGATTGTTTACGGCTCGCCTCACGAGAACTCTACTCTGCGTGACTTGCGTGGCGGAGTTTCTAATGGAAGAATTCCTTTGATAGAAGAAATTTACAACGCAACTTTAGAGCTGTGAACTCTGGACCAAATTTTGCACAGCTCCACTTAATTTTACCAAATGAATGATACAATATGTTATAGTTTGGCATGCAATGCTCTCATGAACTGCTAATTGCTACATCTCGTTACAGCATCCACTGTATTATAACATTCTCAGTATATTAGAAATAATGCACAACAATACCAAGAAAAATTTTCATATATGCCTGATTAGCATCCTCAGATTTGCTTGTTTCACACATTGCAGCCCAGTCGCGATTCCCCTCGCAATAATAATAATGGCCATTCCCTCGCAAGTGTCTGACGTAATAACGCACCAGCATGAACCAATCGACGATAGAAACTTTATTATATTATTAATTTTTGTTTTTTCAACAAAATTCTGCAATAATAAGCTATATTTAGTAAGTCCAACCAGGTATATGCTTTATGAGAGCTAAATTTCTCAGTTATGATGTATTGGAGATATTGGCAGGATTTTTCATTCAATTTGCTACTCAACTGCTCATCCAGAAATATGAACAAGAACTCAAATGATTTGTGCACCGAAATTATATTACGAACAAAAGTTTCGGGTTTCTGGGTGAGCTCGGGCTTTACGTTCCGGAACTTTATATTTTGAGAGCGATTTTATGACATTTCAATATTATCAGAGCGCCGTTATATCATGTAATGCAATTAAAAACAATAAGGATAATTCTTCGCTAGATATTTTCAACGAAAAATTGTTCGCAGCGCGTGACGTGGAACACTTGAACAAGCAGGCCATGAATGAAACATTTCTGTTTGCGAAGCGAGGCAAAATTTTCGCAATCCTCCTCTGAAAAATCTGTTTTTATCGCAAGTAGGCAATTGAAGAAGATATATTGTTCAGCTGTAAACCATTAACATAAATGCAGTTATCATAAAAATGCTATTATGAAGCGTAGAGCCTAAATTATCAATAAGATGAAGTGGAAAATTCATACGACAATTTGGCCAGCGACTAGGCTGGCTAACTGCCCCCTGACAAGCGTGGCTCTGTATTATATTATCTAATAATTGCTTCAGCGGCAACTGATGGTAAAATGAATTGATTTTTAAAGAGCCATTAACTTTATTTATAGAGGCAAGCGTGGTCAGGACCTATGCAACCATGACGATGATAATCACTAATGGAACCTTAATGATAACGATGATATAAGCAACAGTTAGTACACACCAGCGTGTGCAGTTAGTACACACCAGCGTGTACAGTTAGTACACACCAGCGTGTGCAGTTAGTACACACCAGCGTGTGCATTGTTGCTTCTCTAGTTAATTTTATGTTACTAGTTATGTTGCTTCTTTAGTTAATTTTATGTTACTAGTTAGTAGTTTTGTTGCTTCTCTAGTTAATTTTATGTTACTAGTTATGTTGCTTCTCTAGTTAATTTTGTGTTACTAGTTATGTCGCTTCTCTAGTTGTTTTTATGTTACTAGTTATGTTGCTTCTCTAGTTGTTTTTATGTTACTAGTTATGTTGCTTCTCTAGTTAATTTTATGTTACTAGTTATGTTGCTTCTCTAGTTAATTTTATGTTACTAGTTGTGTTGCTTCTCTAGTAATTTAGTCCCTAGTTTTAATAGAGAATATATAGTGGATTTCTAATACTGCATGCTATGGTGAAATGTTTCATCTGCATCACTTCAACGCCTTCAAAAGTATTGCTGTCTAACGAGCAATTAAATAAGAATTCAACATGAACAAACGCTTAAGGGGAGCGTCTGGATCCAAAGGTCGAAATTTCGGCTTTTCCGGTTTTTAGACTCACCTTAAAGCTTACTTTCTGCTGCATCGAACGGTACTAGAACCATCTCTGTACGTTGATTTATGCGTTCACGACAGATCCCGTAAGGGGGGAAGAGGGTGGGGGGCCTTCAGTAATTCCAAATGGTGAAATTAACTATAGAATGTGCTCTCCACTCAGCTAGAGCTCAGTAACCTCACAGACAGCACGCGGGATGGTGTTCATTTAGTGGCTCCATGCACCGCTGACTGACTGTGAAGCGAGTTGATGCTTACTTTCGGTATCTAGGCTACGTTACGTGCCGCGCGGAGGGTTTTTGCTTCTACTGAGAAGTTGCCAAAGCTGAAAACCTCTCTTACGGCAATCCTATCTCCTCCTACAGTTTTGAAGCTACAGCAATGAGAGATATACCGTTCGATTTGCAAAGAAAATATCAACAAAACGTGGCAAACCTTTTTCTAATTTCGTTGTAGTTTGGATTTTATAATGCAAAAAAAGGTGGGGGGGTTTGGCGGGGGTAAAATCTAAAAATTTCGAAAATTTTACGAAAAATGCTTCTACACACACAAAATGAAAATTTCAAAAAACGTATGCGACGTTTCATAGATCTGGTCTTTATGCATCGAATGATATGTGTCTCGATGTTGTAGCTTGAAAATCCTAGGAGGAGATAGAATTCTGAAGTACCCCTGTTTTTGGTTCGTTTTCTAAGAATTTCACGTTTTCTTTATTTTTTTCGAAAAATTCACACGAACAAAAAAATTTTCTCAAATGGTTTTACACATGTGTATCAAGTTTCAAACTGATCCGTCTGTTAATAGCTGAGATAAAATTTTGCCCAGACGCTCCCCTTGAGAAAAATTCTTATTCGTTTAGGAATAACGATTCAACTAAAAATTCTTTTTAAGTTTACCTCAGTTCAAATCTCCAAATGTACGAAATGTGAATTACAAAAATTTACTGTTAAATGAAATCGGTTCGATGATGCACAGTTGCCGGCACAATAAGGCACAGTTTTTGGTTCAATAAGGCACAGCTGTCGGTACAGTAAGACACAGTTGACGGTACAATAAAACACAGTTGTCGGCACAATAAGTCACAGATTTCAGCACAATAAGACACAGTTGTCGGCACAATAAGACACAGTTGTCGGAATAATAAGGCACAATTCTCGGCACAATAAGGACAGGGTCGGTCCAATGAGACACAGTTGTCGGCACAGTAAGACACATTTATCGGCACAATAAGACACAGTTGTTGGCACAGTAAAGCACAGTTGAC
The DNA here is from genome assembly GCF_000764305.2 of Hyalella azteca. NCBI lineage: Eukaryota > Metazoa > Arthropoda > Malacostraca > Amphipoda > Hyalellidae > Hyalella > Hyalella azteca. Next base: position 117,687 of record NW_025945035.1, on the reverse strand, counting down.
GGTACAATAAGACACAGTTGTCGGCACAATAAGACAAAGTTGTCGGCACAGTAAGACACAGTTGTCGGTACAATAAGACACGATTGACGGTATAATAAGATATAGTTATCGGCACAATAAGACACAGTTGTTGGCACAATAAGACACAGTTGTCGGTACAATAAGACACAGTTGTCGGTACAATAAAACACAGTTGTCGGCAGAATAAGTCACAGATGTCAGCACAATAAGACACAGTTGTCGGCACAATAAGACACAGTTGTTCGGGACGAGGACGTACCGAGGGACACGGTCGTCTCGCGGTCCCCACGTCGCCGCCAGTGACGACGGGACGAGGACGTACCGAGGGACACGGTCGTTTCGCGGTCCCCACGTCGCCGCCAGCGACGACGGGACGAGGACGTACCAAAGGATCCGGACAATGTTGGGTCGTAATGGCAACCGAAGATCCGCGGCTGAAGTCGCCCCGCATGAGCGCCTGAGAAATTCTGTCCGCAAACTGGAAGAAAAGAAGAAGTCCTGGAGGGCGTGGCCAGGACGGACTAAACCTGCACCCCTAAATGTGCCTGTGAGAACATCAGAGTATATTAACAAATTGAGGTTATCTTAGTGGTATAAATGTGATATTAGTAAATTTTATGATGAAATAACAGCACATCATATAAATAGATATTTCTCTTAATAGAGGGTCTCAATTATCACTGCGCCATGTGCAATAATTTACTATGTGAAATATTTCTGCCAGTGGGTTGGCAGAGAATTCTTATTTCATTGATTTACCTACACTCTCCGATTTTTCAATGGATTTATAACATTTTCCCTGATAAAACCTAACTAACGTGAGTATTCCTATAGATGAGCTCGACCGAGTCTTGGTGTCGGCGAAGGAAGGCGCTGAAGCTGATCAAGCTCATCCGATGTCTGCATCCGGACCAGGTGAGTGATGGCTGTGTTCGGCTCACATCACAGAGCTTGAGCCCCCGCATATCATTTAAAACCAATAACACTATTTTTAGAAATTCTTAAGCCTTATTTCAATTTTTCTTCAGGGTTGATTCTAGGTATAGTGAGTGTTACCTGCAATGTTAGAAAAGCCTTAGCTTTGTTTCTGCCAGAAAAGGAATAAATAATAAATTTCTTTATTTCCTATTATATATTAACTGCATTAGGCTTCCTTTACTTGCCAGCCCAAAAATCTATCTAATATTTAGCAGACCTAATATTCAATAGACATTGATATTGTTTATAAAACCTTGATATGCTGGTGCAGCTGAAGCGTCAACTGCGCCACCACATGCTGTCGAGACTGGGCTGGAGTGGTAGTCTGTTGCTTGGTCTGTACAAAGACCTCCTCCTGATGAACGTGATGGCGGCCATGGTGATTATGGTGGTACTCGTCTGTCCTACCATCACCTTCAGCTCGGTACACGACCAGTCCTACGGCTGGTCGGTGGTTGGGAACATGTCAACACGTGTCAGGATCGCAGCCGATGGATCCTGCGATGGCATCCTGCTCAGCGACAACGACGAGCAGGTGTCTGGCTCACGACGGTCCATGTTAAATGTATCTCTTGGACTCATAGACTTAGTCTAAATAGCGATGCGGGGTTGGCCTTTATGTGAGTCATACTGACTCAGTTTGACCGGGCAAACGGGCGTATCAGTGCTACGTGCAGGCAGTGTGTCAAAATTTGGACACTATCACCCATACATTTCTCAGAGTGGTGCATGAACAATTAGTGTCCATCGTTCTTTTCACTTACGTTTATAAGACCTCAATTACTGTCCGTCTCTCCTTAGTTGCTGACCATTGCTTCCTAATTGCACACGAATGATTGGCCGACCAACGCGAATGATTGGCCGACCAACGCGAATGATTGGTCGACCAACACTAATGATTGGCCGACCAACGCGAATGATTGGCCGACCAACAATTGGCTGACAAATACGCTTTGATGGCATTGCAATGTTCCTTGCGGGCGACTTTGTGTTGTTTGTTGCAATGGAAAGCTGAAGCATAGATTTATTTGGATTTGGCAACTTATGGGGAGTGACGTACACTAGCAGAGAGATAAATTTCTACGAATAACATGACAGTAAAATTTTTTCCCTCGATAGACCAAGCTTTTAAAATTCATTCTATATATTTTTCTAAATTTCACTCCATTTTTCCAATGGAGTGAATATGCGTCATTTCAATAATTCACCTCCAATAATTTATGTCATTTCACGCACCTCACGATGTTATTGTCCCCTGTCTACGTTCAGATCCTGCAATGCACGGGCTATCAGCTGAACTTGATGGAATCAATGGCCTATGAAAGAGCTAACTGGACCTACGCAACCTTGCTGGACATCTTCCAGGGCACTGGCTTCGTCGAGTCATCTTACTTCTACTCGTCAGTTTATCCTGCTTACATCGAGGATATCAACTACCCCGTGGCTATGGTCACTCAGATCACCAGCTTCTTGTATCTCTTTATCACCGCAGTTTATTTGGTATCAAAGTTTGGTCATTATTTGAAGCAGAAATACAGCTTAGATAAGTCGTCAGCTGACGTCACGTCGACCTTGTTTACCGGATGGGACTTCTCGGTTTGTGACCCCATCTCGGTAAAGGCTCGGAAGAAGTCAGTTCGTCACTCATTAAAGACTTTTCTGGCGAAGATCATGCATAAAAGAGAGAAGCTAACGCGCACATGTTGTGGGAAGGTTCGTTTGTTTTATGTTCGATTAATTTGTAACATTATGGTGTGGGTGGTAATAGGTACAGCTTAGGGGATTGTCTACACCACCGCTAGACTACAACAGCGCTTCAAGTTGCAAAATACCAATTCGACTTCATTAAATATTTCATCAAATCCAAATGTTTCTTCGGGTAACTCAACGGATCCTGGAGATGGTGGTGACATTGACTGGAACCAACTTAGTGTGTATTCGCATTTACTGCAGTTTTTGGTTTCAGGATGCCTCTACTTTATCAACCAAATATTTCCGCCAATCATCGAGGCAATAGGAAAATTGGAAAAACATTCTGAAATGATATCTCTTCGAATTCTAACGATACGTCTTGCCACGCTACAGTTCTCATCTATCGGTGTATTATTCTACACTCAAATCATCAACCCGTCTCGTAACTTGTGTCCTACCAATCACTTCTGCTGGGAGGCAGAGTTTGCTCAGCAGATCTACGCATCCATGATGTTCCAGCCGATGATGTGGATCCTTGTTTTTGTTTTTGAGATTGTGGTGCTCCTTCCTTTGCGGCTGTCACCTTGGAAGAAAGTCAGGAAAAGGATGCAACGAAGGCTTGACGTTCCAGGTGCTGGCTTAATGCTACTCGGGGTCCAAACTCTGTCATGGGTTGGTACAACAATCATGCCCCTGTTCCCCCTGCTGACCGTGGCGGTACTCATGTTGTACTGGGCGTTGTTCTTGGTGCGTGTCGCACTGTTCTGCAGGATTACCCCGAACATGATGACGGTCGATATCACCAGGTACATGTTCGTGTGGAGTCAGGCATTTTCGTTCTTTCTTGCACTCGTTGCGATGTTGCTGATGGTGAACACAGTCGAGTCATCGTATGGATGTACTCCTTTCCGCGGCCAGCCGAACGTCTTCATTACCACCGCGTACTACGTGTGCCACAACGAGTTCTTCAGGTAATGTTCTCAACTTTTCTTCGTTATGATTATGATTAAACCATTTTTCTTTTATAAACGTTAAACCGATATGATTAAACCCTTTTCACTTGTATTCGAATAAGACTAACTTATCAAAAAATTTAAGAATTCCAAACTTTAATCTATGAGAACTCAATTAAGTATTATTATCATCTTCATAACGCACTTTAGACTTTAACAAGGCGCGTTTTGAAATTTATTTCGTAGATCAGCGTTTTCCTTTTGAATTTTTTTTTGTTTTTAACTCGGCGGGTTAGGTAATTTTTGACAAAATTCAACTCCTGACCAGAAAATTTCAATGTTCGACTTTGCTCCTTGGCAGCCGCGTGTTCGACTTGGCCAGCAACATCACAGTCCTGGGCCTCTGTGCTGCGCTGAGCTTCATCTACCTGGCATATCAGGTAGACTATTGTGGTGATATTGTCTACCTGGCATATCAGGTAGACTATTGTGGTGATATTGTCTACCTGGCATATCAGGTAGACTATTGTGGTGATGTTGTCTACCTGGCATATGAGGTAGACTGTTGTGGTGATATTGTCTACCTGGCATATGAGGTAGACTATTGTGGTGATATTGTCTACCTGGCATATCAGGTAGACTATTGTGGTGATGTTGTCCATCTGGCATATGAGGTAGACTGTTGTGGTGATATTGTCTACTTGGCGTATGAGGTAGACTATTATGGTGATATTGTCTACCTGGCATATCAGGTAGACTATTGTGGTGATTTTGCCTACCTGAGATATGAGGTAGACTTATTTTATCAGTCTGCTTACATCGCAAGTTCACAAGGAATTTAAAAGCAAAGAAAACATCAAGCAAATGCACCATATCTATATTGAAAACGTTTCGGAGTCCAGTTCCATCATCAGTTCGACAAACTAAAAATGAATAAAATCATAATATTATATCAAAATTCTAAGACAGACATAAAACCTAAACAAGACATAGCATTATATCGAAAAAAACAGGAGTCGATTGGAACAATTTAATCCTAGAGTTCACGAAAAGAATATAAAAGCCTAGCGATTCACTGTTTCCAGATTATATGAACTAAACGAATTATTTAGACACGGTTTTCGTTTGAAGATTTGTAGAGACTCCAATATCCTCAAATCCGAGCAGCCAGATGTGGAACCGAGTATCCTGAAATCACTCTCAGTTACGGCCACGTTGCACTGTTCAGCATGCCGCATGGAGGCGCACGGAAGAATGAGGAGGTTTGGAGAGAGGCAAGTTAGAACGATAGCTCCTGCCACGGTGTTCAGAAACCCGGATGTAGAAGTTACGCGACGTCATTCCAACGTACGTAGATGCACTTTGATTATTGGCGCCATCTTTAACGCAGGACTCACCACGATCCGTGAGCTTCTTACTTGATTATTGGCGCCATCTTTAACGCTGGATTCACCACGATCCGTGAGCTCGCTTGTTGTGAAGGCCATATTGACTGCGAATGTTGTGCGTCCCGCTCTATCTAGTCGTCAAACTGTATTCCTGTTCTCATTATGTATTATCTCTTGATTATAAATGTAGTTCATTTCATCATATTAATTACTCTACACATATTTACTATAGCTTAAAAGTTACTTACTTTACAAGTAGACTGTAGTAAATTCAAGAATTGGCTGGATGTTCCAATATTGTTTGCATGCCAGTCAGTTCCAAGGAGCTTTTGAATGAATTTTGCAGTTGGGCTTGTGGCCACGCACTATGAATTACCTTGAATACTTATTTTCGGGAAGAAGCTGAATTTTCTAGCCTTGCTGGACTCTTCTTTTACGCCTCGGCTAAGCTTGTCACTACTGCAACTTTACCGGTTATTCCATCATCTTCTGTAATACTTATGTTCACTCAGTACGTAACTTCGTAACGTTGACTTTGTTCTCAAATATACGGCTAATGTGCCCCAGCAATTGCCGCTCTAAAATTTTGTATTTCTCCTAATGTCATCTCCATAGCTAACTAAGGCGTGTAAATTTATATTTCTTTTAACTTTAGCTCTCCAACTAAGTCGTGTGTTCGTTGAAACGCCATCTTGATTCGTCATGTTCTTGGCCGAGTGTATGAAGACATTTAGCAGTAAAATAAAATCGTCTTGTGTTTAAAAGTCTCGGAAGTAGAGGTAATGTACACTTGGTGTCAATCGTGACCTGAAAATAGGTAATTTTTTCTTGTAACACACCATTTCTGCTCACATACACTAAAATATGCTTGAAATTTTTATGCGTGCCCATTCGACCCGAAGGCGAGTGGGGATTCAACTTTAGTTATTAGAACATAAATTCATCTAACCTAATCTTGATATTCTTCGCAATTAAAAATGCAGTGGTATCTCCAGTTCATGCTCTCCAAAGACCACTCACCATTTTGATTAGCCAGCTTTTGTTGTACGTCAAATGCATCTTCTACGTCTTGTCCATAGGAACGTATTTGGCAACTTAGTTTCTAACTATGAACCGCGATAAGCTATGCAAAATCCTTTAAAATTCCGTCGTTAGAAATTTGAGACCTCGAAATGTCTATGTACAAATTTTTACTTACCTCAATAATAATAGCTGGGTATGATTTCTTCCCGCTCTCAACAGATTTTAAACTTAATCTAGAGAATTTTTAGTGGTTTTACAAGTCGACGCAAAGTGAAGATAGCTAGAGATGTTGTTCTTCAGGTACATGACAGTTTTATGTCTGCTCGCCTCATCCCTCCCCACACCTCTACGCCGCCTGTGCCTGCAGTTCGCCCAGGAGGGCGACTACGCGGTCGGCCGTGCGCCCGCAGAACCTAATCCTGACCCTGGCACGCTCAGCAGAACTGAGGTCTCCACGGCTGTTGTGGTGCACCCGCAGTTTGCTCATCATGACATGAGGGTGGGGGCCAGGCGGCTGCTGGCAGTACAGGAAAATCAAGGAAATCTAGATAGGATCAATGAAAGTATTTACGTGGAACGGGGGAATATCGACGTGAAACGGGGAAATGTTGACGAGGATTGGGGAAATGTCGACGAGGATTGGGGAAATGTCGACGAGGATTGGGGAAATGTCGACGAGGATTGGGGAAATGATTCGGATTGGGGAAATGATTCGGATTGGGGAAATGATTCGGATTGGGGAAATGATTCGGATTGGGGAAATGATTCGGATTGGGGATATGTCGATGTGGTTTGTGGAAATTTCGACGCGGAGCGGGGAAATATCGACGTAAATGTAACTGATGTCGACGTGAACGGTGAAATTTTCGACTTAATCGGAGGCAATATAGATTTGAAAGGAGGGAGAATTGATTTAAAAGGAGGGAGTATCGGCTTATTCGGATTAATTTTCGACTTGCATGGAGGGTTTTTCGACTTGACCGAAGGAAGTATCGCCTTGAACGGAGGGAATATTAACCTGAACGGAGGGAAAATCGACCTGAATGGTGATGGTATAGACTTGAACGGAGGGAGCATCAACTTGAAAGGAGGGAGTATCAACTTGAAAAGAGGGTGCATCGACAGAAGCGGATTGAGTGATTACTTGGAAGGAGGAAGTTTCGACTTGAACAGGGGAAGTCTCGACTTGAAGGGAGGTAGTCTCGACTTCAAGGGACAGAGTTTCGACTTGAACGGAGGGATATTCAACTTAAACGGAGGGAGTCTCGACTTGAAAGGAGGCAGTATTGACTTTAACGGAGGCAGTATCGAATTACGTAGGTTCGGCCGCTGGACTATTCCTATCGACTTGGATGGAGGGAGTATCGACGTGAGTGGCGGAAGTTTAGACGTGAGTGGCGGAAGTATCCACGTGACTGACGGGAGTGTCGACGTGACTGACGGGAGTGTCGACGTGACTGACGGGAGTGTCGACGTGACTGACGGGAGTGTCGACGTGACTGACGGGAGCCACTAAATGTCTGTTTCGCATCAACGTCATTTAGGGTCAGAGGAAGAGCTGGGTTCTTGACGCTATGGAGGCGCGTACATTTCTGTGTGGGAATCTAAACAACATTGGATGAGGTTTACTTGTGACTTTGATGGAGGACCAGTTGGATGAACACCCAATACCTGCGAGCATCGGGGGCCTGAAGTTAGACTGTCTGAAGAACCTAGAACCTAACACCCAATGCCTGCGAGCATCGGGGGCTTGAAGTTAGACTGTCTGAAGAACCTAGAACCTAATGCCCAATACCTGCGAGCATCGGGGGCTTGAAAATTAAATCGTCTGAAGAACCTATCGCCACTTCAGCGCTTGTCTTTCTGGGAATCACTAGGTAAGAAATTTTGTTGTTCAATACCGGTACTAAGATTGAATGTTTAGATATTTTTTCATAAACCATTATAACTTAGAATTATGGAATTTATTATTAATATATTAATATACGCTTATATTAAGTTTTTTGTATGGCAGTGCAATTTAAGTTATCATACCAGCACCTTTTTGATCGCGTTTCTGCATCAATGATTGTCATTTGTTAACCTGCCTTGCGTTGAAACCTTCATCGTTTTTATTGCTTAAAAACCTTCATCCGCCCTCCTCTGATAAATTGATGCTGCATGCGTATACCCAGGACCTTCATTCTAAGCGCTTTAATCATAGTTTTCGCAATTTAAAGCAGTAAAGTTACATATATTAAATGAAGTCCTAACGCAGAATGAAACTTCTATCCCACAGATCCGTTTCCCAAATTACGTGGTGGGGGGCAAACTATAGAGACTTCAGATCGAGAAGAAAAACAGGACAAAGACTGAGGAGCAGGCGAGGTTGATGCCTTCCACGGTTCAATTGATAGTATTTCTTTGTTCTCAGTTGAGGTGAAATTGAAATCGCGCCCGTCAAATGGTGAATGTTTATTAACTGAAGTCCGTCACCCTAATGCAACTCTGGCGACGCTACTTGAATGGCAATTATCCCCACACTAGAGCGCTAGTTCCCTTCTTAGGAGGGAAGTTCCCTTCGAGCGCTAGTTCCATTCTTAGAAGGAAAGTTCCCTTCGAGCGCTATATAGTTCCCTTCGAGCGCTATATAGTTCCCTTCTTAGGAGGGAAGTTCCCTTCGAGCGCTATATAGTTCCCTTTTTAGGAGGGAAGTTCCCTTCGAGCGCTATATAGTTCCCTTCTTAGGAGGGAAGTTCCCTTCGAGCGCTATATAGTTCCCTTCCTGGGAGGAAAGTTACCTTCGAGCGCTAGTTTCCTTCCTAAGAGCGAAGTTCCCTTCTAGCGCCAATGCAACGTTTTTGTTAGGTCTTGCCGAAAATTTGGCTTGGGAGTTCCTAGCGTCCAGCGTCCAGGGAAAATCTTTGTTAAAAGTTTTACTCAAATGACGCAGTTTTGACGTCGGGTTGCTGTGTTCCCACACTGCGTGTGCAGCTGTGGCTGCGCATCCATTAAAATATCGATATAATATTGCCAATAGGCATACATAGTAAGATGACCATTCCCACAAACAGAATTTGTTCAGATGTTAACTGCCTAGCAAGCCTTTTGTCCGCCGGTTAAGCTTAGCCTGGTAATTTGTAATTAATTTTAATTTCTATTTCGGTCAAATTTGTTATCTTGACAGCGACGATGTTTGAAAATACCAGACCAATCAACATTTAATTTGTGTGCTTAAAGTAGACTCGAATAGCGTAATTTCATTTACTTGTATCAGCGTCCCAGCGCAGACTTAATCTCGATGGATTTGCCGCATCGCGAGTTTCAACTTACGCGTGCAATTTCTTCTGAGAATGTTGTCAAATTTGGGCAGATATCGAACTTCTCTTTTGTTGCGTTAAGAGATTATTTAATAGACTTGCCAAATTGTTATCGTAAGGATTGTTAATTTCAAATGTCTGAGAAATTTTATCGCATTTAATTCATGGACTGGTGAAAATTATTTAACATTTTTACGCGATTGCTGACTGATCTTTTTCTTGTTAATTTGCTATGATAGAAAATGCTTACATGGACGCATGAGTTTCATTCCATTCTAAGGGTACGCTCACAGTGGAAGCAGGTTTGCCCGCGCGGGCAACCTGCTCCAACCTGCCACAAGAATGAACATAGGATAATAATGTAAGTGTTCACAGTGAAAACCTGTACGAATAGGCTTCTGTATGCTATGGTTTCAACCTGCCACAAGAATGAACATAGGATAATAATGTAAGTGTTCACAGTGAAAACCTGTACGAATAGGCTTCTGTATTCTATGGTTTCAGACGCCAGCCTGAGCAGGTAACCAGCACGCTGGCAACCTGCTTTCACTGTGTGCGTACAATAAGGCGTCTCTGAGAAACATATTTGGTGTCCTGGTGTGATGAAGCTGACCTCTCGATCGTGAGCTGTGCACGGAATCTGATGCGTCCGAAAGTTTTTAAAGTTCGCGCCTAACTTGAGTTCGGATGTTTGGAGGAAATTGTTATCTTTTAACTGCGCAAATTAGTTGAATCGGCCCGACAGGTAACTTGTAGTGATCATTGAATGGTGAGCGTTCTGAAAAATTCGAATTAGAATCTATTGATCATATACCAAATAAATTAAGTTAGTGTTGATATAAAGAAAATGTTGACGAGTAGCCTTTTTGAAACGATAGATATACAATCGGTAATTAGCATGTTCAATAAATGGAATAACGTGAAGAATAAAGAGTTGGAGGGTGACTGAGCTAAGTTATGAGCGTAATTATTGTACCAACGTACGTAGAAAATAATTTGCGGGAGTAACTCAATAATTATTGTTCGCTACTGCATTTTCATCGACGGACAGCACGAGTCTCTTGAATATTACTCATGGGCTGAACTGCAATACGTTGTAAAGACGCTGACAAAAAACACTACAAAATAGCTCGTCTTTAGACGGCACAAGTTTTCGGTTTTTAGAGCCAAAGTTGATAAGGCTACGTTTGATGATAACTTAAGAGGTTGCAAAAGGCATGGATATACCTGCTGATTTATGCAAGAGATGCGGTAAATATATCATATATGCGATTGCCCTCTTGATTCATGCAAGAGAAGCTGTAAATATATCTTATGTGATTGTCCTCTTGAGCAACCTTCGTCTGGCGTATTGCTGAGCACTATGCATGTGGGCTTGGTTGAGGTGGGTGCACTGCGACCGTATGATCGAGGCGGTCTAGTGAATCGCCGTGTTGATTATCATCGGGATGCGGGAGATGCGGGATGCGGGAGACTACCGGCAGAAGCGCAGTCACGAAAGATGCCTCCATGGAAGAGAAAAGAAAGGTATATACAATATTGCACACGGGAAGATAACGGGCCTGGAACAAAAATTTGATGATGAGACTTACGAATGTGTGACCCATAAGCTTGAAACGAGTGACAGGCACTCGAGAATATCCCTTTGAACCTTGTTGGGATCTCTAGTTGTGGTGGCACAGAACGATCAGCGCTGTGTCAATGGAGTCGCTGAAAGAGGAAGAGCTTCAATCATCATATCGTAAGCCGATTCATGCCTGGCGTCCTACATATTGGTCAGCTAACCACACATCCAGAGACGACTAGACGTGTCTCTGAGCACAGTCCATGATCTCTGCCCTGCTGCCATTAGTAAGCAGTGGCGATATTATCCACTACTTAATATAGCGGTTCTAGCGTTTATTAGGCCGTAGGCCCGTCGCCGATTCTTAATATTGCAGAATATCTATAGCATCCCACAGCATGGCTTGAACTCGCAACTCACTGCTTCAAAATTTCTTTGCTTATAACCGCCAGGCCTCCTTGCCGATTCTGACCAGAACCTGGCGCACAGCTAGAGCTGGAATCGAACCGCACTCCCCGCTCCATTCTTGGTACTCTGAACTTTAACCGCTGGGCCACCCCCAGGCTGTTTCATCCCATGCACCGGCGGGACCATGGGCGGTGTCGTCCAGAACTCCGCTATAGAACCTAATAACCTAACCAGTTAATTGTCGGATAATCGATGAAAATATTTCAAATTTTACGATCATTTGCAGCTCGAGGTACCATGCAAAGCTCTGCACACGCTAGTAAATCATATCATCATATCTTAGCGAAAATCAAAAGAAGTAAACAATATTTGAAAATAGAATCGAGTAATTCTTAAATTAGATTTTTTTACGGAAGCTGTCGTTCACAATTTTGATGTCTTTGAATGATTCACGAACTGAATTAATATATCTCTTATCCATCTGTTCATTTACAATCTTATCGGCAGTGATAGAGAAATTTTAAAATCCGAGTTGATGAACTGTTAAAAAAATTACTTCAATTGCTTGAGGAAATGGAAATGACAGCGTCGCTCCTCATTTGCGACTACAGTGGGAATAATTGATCGCTAATACACGCAGCGTTGACTTGATCACCGGTACCATCAGCAATACTTACTACTCGTTACTCGCAGAATTCGAAGTCGGGACTCTAAACGGAATAAAAAATGAGTTCCGTCAGTTGATGTTGACTTAAGATGTCAGTACCATCAAGGCGAATTTAATCATTTTAGATATCAGTACCATCAAGGAAAACTTATCATTCAAGATGTCAGTATCATCAAGGAAAACTTATCATTCAAGATGTCAGTACCATCAAGGAAAACCTTATTATTTTAGATGTCAGTATCATCAAGGAAAACCTTAGCATTTAAGTTGTCAGTAACATCAAGGAGAACCTTAGCATTTAAGTTGTCAGTAACATCAAGGAGAACCTTATCATTTAAGTTGTCAGTAACATCAAGGAGAACCTTAGCATTTAAGTTGTCAGTAACATCAAGGAGAACCTTATCATTTAAGATATCAGTACCATCAAGGAAAACTAATCATCGATAGCCTTCGTGTCATATAATTAGCGGGATGACATGTAAAGTAATTTGCCGATTAGCATCTCTGTTGCTGGTAACAATTCATCGCTATCTTATCTGTTAATTATTTATCAGTATCTCAACTCGTATTTGCTTGCTGGTGCCATTTATAAATTATTAGTAATTATCAAATTTGTCTTCAGTCAGACATTAATCAGACGAAGGCTGTTAGTTACGTTAACGTTAACCACTGCAGTAAGTAATTAAATACTAAACGTTCTAAAACTATATATAGTAATTGAATTATAATAAAATTTGGAAGTTGCATACAATTACAGCTTCAGTGTTCAACATTTTGTTCAACTTCAAGGGTGTTGCGTGTGTTAAGAAATTCCGCATTTCTTAGAAAACTCTCGACACTCAAGTTAGAAAGCATCGATGTCTGTTGGACAGATTGTCTTCTGTCGACGTAATCGTTCCTCATCACCTCTACAGTCGCCTCAAGTGTCCTCATCACTACAGTCTTCCGGTGTAAACATGTAAGTGTTGATTTGGTTGGCGATAATGACGGGTGTTAGCTTATGGGGGCCATCTATTCACTTCTAGTTAGGCGAACTAATGGCAGATTACGTGTCGTGATATGAGACTTAAACTATAGGTTATATTCTGGTCAAATGACTGTTCTTCACTACCTGCTATAATATTTGTAATGAAACTTCAGATAGAAGTTCCTTACGGTATTACGCTCATAACTTCAATCTTATGGCCTTCGACGAAGCAAAGCTTCGAATAATATCGTAAGTTTTGGAAATATTATCCAGTTTTTATTCAGATTTGAAAATTGACATAAAATATGGACGTCAATGTTTGGCTAGCATGCTTACAATATGACCATGTCTTGAACCCTTCTTTACGTGCTGGTCGTGAATTGATAATTTGCAGAAGAGTAGTGAAGATTCCTATATACACGTAAGAGCAAATGCGAGTAACGTCAATTTTGAAAAATTATGATTTGAGGTGGCAGTCGTATTTGGTTATCTTTCTTAGAAAGAAGTAGCAGGTCTTGCTAAATTGTGTAGCAGTTGTATGATCGAAACTGTCTCGGTCTGACTCGGTGGCATCTAAGAATTTTCGGTGGCATCTGGGTGGCATTTTCTACTTAGATTTATGGTGCAGGTCTATCAACGGCTGGTACTTACAGTAGTAGGAACCTGCAAAAACTTCTACATAAATGTTTAGAATTTGTTGTGCAGCCTTCCCGTGCAAACGAACTTCAGCCAGCCTTGGTGAAAAATGGTTAACTGGCTATACTTTAGGGGGTAAGTTTGATGAATCCATAATCACATCGGGTAAGAAGCTTGAGCATCTCACTGGGCAACAAGGTTAGCCGGGTAGACAGACAGCCTAAATACGCGCGCCTCTTGTGTGTAATGCCTATATTGACTCGGTGTTTTTGCAGGGTTTGTGTAACTAAGCAACTGACCCAAGGAAAACTATCTGATGAGAAATGCCGGCTAGAAGACGGGAAGTTGGAAGATTACTTGTTTAACGGCATACCTTCACAACGAACTGTAGACACCTTCTTGGAAGCGAGCCTCGTGCATTTGGACTATTTGGAATTTCTGACTTCCATCGGCGAGAATATCGCAATCCGGGATTGCCCAGTTGAACCACTTCATGCACAACCTAATCCAGCGATGGTCCTGGAATGTGGTCAGAATACCAAGACTATCTTGTACGTGGAAAGTACATATGCTGGACTTCCTGGAGTTTGTACGAAGTTCAAAGGAGATGGATCTGTTGGGCAAGATGAGGTAACTGACGCAGACGACGAGTCTAGCTCAGGAGGAGCTCCCAGGCGGCAGAGCAAAAGGACTGAAAAAGCCTCTGAACAGGCCCCAGCTGGCTCGCCCCCTTCGGGAGGAGCTGGGGAGAAAGACGATGACGACGATGACGATAAAGACAGAAGGAGAAAGAAGAGTGGAGCTAAAAGCGTAGATGACGGACACTACGCAGAGAAGGAAGAGGGGAAAGAAGGCGAAGAGATGGAGGTACAGGAAGAGTTAAGCCCACTTGAACCTGGTGAGTTGCGCAGGCATTTACTCCAACAGCATCGTGAAAATATGGAACGCCTAAGGCAGCAAGAGGAAATGAATGCTGCTCGACCCGCCGCACCCGCAGGTGCCGCACCCGCAGGTGCCGCACCCGCAGGTGCCACACCCCGGGAAGAGCCACGTGAAGAGCCCCGTGAAGAACCCCGCGACTTGAATCAACCGGAAGTCGTGAATCCAGATATAGCTGTAGCGGCAGCCCCTTCTCCCGTTCCCGAACCTGCCGGTTCACCATCTGGAAGTAGATGTGCATCTTCAGCTGCTGGATCGGCAACTGCAGGATCTTCATCAACCTCCCGAACACAGTCTCCTTTGGCCGAGTCGTGCCGTGATGTGGACACGCCTTCGTCGCTCAGCGATGCAGCGCCGTCGGAGGGCAAGATCAGTCCCTCGCCAAGTGAAGAGGCCGACGATAAAGCCATGCCGTTATAGGCAAATGTTCTTGAACAGCGTTAATGTTTTAGCCCCCTTGCATTCAATAAACTATTTTAATAAATGACCTCCGTTTTTTTCTTTGCCTGATGAAAACCTGTTTAGAGGCCTCGACAGTTGCAATTTGATAGTTAGAATAGTTAGCAGACTTCTCGATTAGTTCTTATATTTGCACCATAAAATTGATATGAGGCATAAGATGTTAAGAATTGCTCATGTATAGGAATGAATATATCATTCTTGCTGCGGAGCTTAGCAAAGCCTCTTATTGCCATACTCGCAGATTACATTGTGTCGTAAAGAAAATTGCCGCACGCATAATTTGGGTTGCATGCCAAAACGAACTGTGAACTTAAGAGGTTTGAGTCAGTGTGCTGGCTGGTTAGATGTGGTTTTGGAAATATCTGTACAAACTTATGTCTGTAAATGTGTGGCATACTTCGAATTCGTCAGCACTAGGTGTAAATAGGGTGATGGGACACCGCTGGCTAATGGGAAGTTGGTAATGACCACGGATGTAAGCTGGAGACAACGTGGATTGCACGAATCCGATTGAGCAGGAAGTAGAGATGCTGCGCGTTATTCGGAACACTTGAATAATGGTACTGTATATAACACGAACGAAGATTTTCACCTGACGTTAGTTTAATTGGGCGACATTCAAACTTGGCTTGTACAGTTCAGTAGCTCACAGATTTCGGGTTACGTTGCCAGGATTGTGATGCTGTGAATGCCACCCCGATTTAGCAAGGTTCGTAGGACTCTCACCGAATGCTCAATCTCTGTATGAATCGCTCGTTCCGATGGACGTGATCGGTCCGGTAGACATTCTAAATTAAATTATGGCATGGTTGTCGAACATTGCAGTGAAGGACCGACTATGTGTTGTAGCAAGAGGTTATCAGGTCTTGTGTCGTATTGCCGTGAATTGCCGTGAGAGATTATTATGGTTTCGTATCTTATCATTGCAAGTGTACTTACCCCAGCCCTAAACTTTTTAGTCTCCTCAGTGCACGGCGTGCAGCGAACTTCGTAAACTGTTCGTGCACGCATTGCGTGTATTCATTTTCCTATGACGAGGTAACTAAGGATGCTTGTAATCCATTGCCTATTTGAGAAAGTTCTTCGCGCAATAAGTTTTAATTTTGATCGTCTATTGTCCCAAAGAAGTTTAAGCCTCTGTGCACTGAAAGGACATATCGCTAACAAGACATAATATCTGAAAATCGAAATTGTAATCCTTCGAAATTGTCTCTGTAGACGAATGAATGGGTCCGAGATGTCATTTATTTGTTACGGTTAATGGCGCAAATCAAAATGTCATCTAAGTGCAATCTTAGTGCGAGTTCATAAAAAATGAACGCGTATTTAGCCTTTCGCGATCCTGGTTGGCCAAAGAGCTGAAATTAATTGCTGGAATTACGGATAAAATATCGATAACGCGATTCGTGAATATTGCGTTGTGTAAGGTTTAGATGACAACGAAAAAATCGCTGGATACGGTGATAGTCGGCAAGATTAATAGTTCGCACGACCTTGAAGCTAGCGATAGGCCAAGAGAGATGACATTGTGCAAGGGAAATGCCGCAGTCAATAGTCACGCAGGTATGCATGACATTGCACAAGGGCCGTTGCAGTGTGCAGCCTTAGAAGTGGCCAGGCTGTATGCAATAAAAATGAATAAATGGACCAGCAAATGAATAAAGATTTTAGACTTAACTTTGGCAATTTTTATCGTAGGTCAGGACATCGATCGGTAAACTTTGACACTAAAACAAACTCGAACATTTTACCATTTTTGGCCTCTTTCGCTGTGTGGACAGAAATTTCTTGTGACCTGTGTGCGTGTCTGTAGACGTGTACAGGGCAGAGATGCACGTACAGGCTGCAAGCCTCGATTGAACATCCGCCCGCTATTGAACATCCGCCCTCTATTGTATAGCTCCGCATTTACTGGCGCCAGTCAGTCACCCTCTATAGCTTGTAGGAGGTGTACGGCGCTGTGAACCGTGTGCCACGACACATACCGTGTAGTTAGTCCATACATAAGAGGTGTACGGCACTGTGAACCGTGTGCCACGGCACATACCGTGTAGTTAGTCCATACATAGGAGGTGTATGGCCCTGTGAACCGTGTGCCACGACACATACCGTGTAGTTAGTCCATACATAGGAGGTGTACGGCGCTGTGAACCGTGTGCCACGACACATACCGTGTAGTTAGTCCATACATAGGAGGTGTACGGCGCTGTGAACCGTGTGCCACGACACATACCGTGTAGTTAGTCCATACATAGGAGGTGTACGGCGCNAATACATCGCTGAACACTCGCTCAGGTGAGTCATGATGGCCTCAACCACCAAATACATCGCTGAACACTCGCTCAGGTGAGTCATGATGGCCTCAACCACCAAATACATCGCTGAACACTCGCTCAGGTGAGTCATGATGGCCTCAACCACCAAATACATCGCTGAACACTCGCTCAGGTGAGTCATGATGGCCTCAACCACCAAATACATCGCTGAACACTCGCTCAGGTGAGTCATGATGGCCTCAACCACCAAATACATCGCTGAACACTCGCTCAGGTGAGTCATGATGGCCTCAACCACCAAATACATCGCTGAACACTCGCTCAGGTGAGTCATGATGGCCTCAACCACCAAATACATCGCTGAACACTCGCTCAGGTGAGTCATGATGGCCTCAACCACCAAATACATCGCTGAACACTCGCTCAGGTGAGTCATGATGGCCTCAACCACCAAATACATCGCTGAACACTCGCTCAGGTGAGTCATGATGGCCTCAACCACCAAATACATCGCTGAACACTCGCTCAGGTGAGTCATGATGGCCTCAACCACCAAATACATCGCTGAACACTCGCTCAGGTGAGTCATGATGGCCTCAACCACCAAATACATCGCTGAACACTCGCTCAGGTGAGTCATGATGGCCTCAACCACCAAATACATCGCTGAACACTCGCTCAGGTGAGTCATGATGGCCTCAACCACCAAATACATCGCTGAACACTCGCTCAGGTGAGTCATGATGGCCTCAACCACCAAATACATCGCTGAACACTCGCTCAGGTGAGTCATGATGGCCTCAACCACCAAATACATCGCTGAACACTCGCTTAGGTGAGTCATGATGGCCTCAACCACCAAATACATCGCTGAACACTCAGGTCAAGCAAGTAAATAAGATCAAAAAGTCTTATAAATCTAGGAATTTTAAGGTTTTTTCCAGTCCTGAAATATTCAAATAAGTCTGTAGTGAAAAAACACGTGTTATAAAAAAATAAATTCCGTATTCATTATCTAAATTAAAAAAATATTTTGAAAGAAACTATTGTCGCTTCCCTATACTAGTAATAACGGAGTTCTATCGCTGCCCTAATAAAATTCAATGCCGTATTCATGATTAAAATTTAAAAAAGATATTGAAGGAAACTATTGTCGCTTCCCTATTAATAATAAGGGAGATCTATCGCTGTACCGCAGGCTGACTGAGATAGAGCCCTGAACCCTGAAGAACATGGATATTGCTATAACTATTGTTATAATATATTGTATTACTATATTGCTGCCCCGCAGGTTGACTGATGTAGAGCAGCAGCTGACGGACTACACCCTGAAGAACATGGATATTGCTATAACTACTATTATAATATATTGTATTACTATATCTATCGCTGCCCCGCAGGCTAACGGATATAGAGCAGCAGCTACAGGACTACACCCTGAAGACTATGGGGCGCGTCGGCCTGATGATGGGGGCGCCTGAGGTCCTCCAGCTCACGGCCAACCTCATCAGGGCCATCGGCGGCAAGAGGGTGAGGCCATCGGGGCAGGGCAGGAGGGTGAGGCCATCGGGGGCAAGAGGGTGAGGCCATCGGGGGCAAGAGGGTGAGGTCATCGGAGGCAGGAGGGTGAGGCCATCGGCGGCAAGAGGGTGAGGCCAACGGGAGCAAGAGGGTGAGGCCATCGGGGGCAGGAGGGTGAGGCCATCGGGGGCAGGATGGTGAAGCCATCGGTGGCAGGAGGGTGAGGCCATCGGGGGCAGGAGGGTGAGGCCATCGGGGGCAGGAGGGTGAGGCCATCGGGGGCAGGAGGGTGAGGTCATCGGGGGCAGGAGGGTGAGGCCATGAGACCAGCGCTCTCTGCTCGTACTGTGGGAAAGAGGACGCGCCAGGATTTAGACAATGTGACACATTGGGTTTTCTTAGTATGACTTCCGCCTGACACGAGAAAGCTATAGTTATGAGCGGAGAAAAACGGTCTCAATTTTAAGCCATGAATGCAGTATAATTTTACGGCAAGAAAGTGTGACGAAACCTTCATTAAATTCCTCTAACTTTTGACTTGACCTCAACTGTCATCTATGAATTATTCACTTAAAAACATTTAAGAGATGTTCGTATATTGACTGGCCTTTATCCGACCATTCAAGAGCCCCCCGGCATCTTTTGATTTCAATTTCCTTTTTTCAAACTCAATTTCCACTTCTTGAGCTCGATTTCCGGCGGCAGCGCCGGACACCGGAAGCTCAGGAGCTCATCGAGGTGCCTTCTCAGTGGACACTCTGCTGCTGACCTGTTATATCCATGAATTTTTAGAGCATTTTCTCATTTATGGAAAAAAGGCGCTATTGTGCTAGTCATGTCCGTCCGTCCGTCCGTCCGTCCGTGACCTCTATCAGCACATATCATCTTCTTACCTGATGTACTGAGTGCAGTGCACTGTACTAATCGCAATGAAAACTGATTAATGCACGAGAAAATGCGCTCTCTGTCACTCTCTGCAATGAGTAGTGATCCAATTTTTACTGTGTTATCTCCATCATCACGGGCGTATTATCTCCAACAATTGAAAGTGTCTTATCTCAGTTATCACGAGCATAATATCGCTATCAGAAACCGGTGTAGTATTTGCATCAGCAGAGATTACATTTAATCTCCGATGTTTTAATTAATATTAATAAAACTTGCAAGATCTTGCAAGATTTAGCAAGAATAATTAAATTACATTTAATTAAGATTACATTACATTACATGTAGCATCTGTCAATATCAGTCGCATGATCTCCGTCAACAATCAGAGTTGCGTTTATAATTGAGATCGACTGAAGGAACTTAAAAACGGATCCTCATCTCGATTTAAAACCTCCATTGATTACAGACACGTTTTCTCCCACAATTGGCATCGCGCTATCATTATACTAAATCTCACTAGATTACCGATATATCTCAATTAAACCTTATCTTCTTCCACTGCCACTGCGTGCTTTAAACCAGGCTGCAATTATTATTATACTAATTTTAGTATTAGAGTATTATAAATACTAAAGTATACTAAATAATACTAAAGTATAGTATTATACATTAGTATTATTGTTATACTTTAGTATTATACTAATTTTAGTTTATTATTATACTAATATACTAATTATACTAATGACTGAATCTTATTACTTATCTCCATGAAGAGATAAGTAATAAGATTATTTATTACTTACCTAATATTATTAATATTAATTATCTCGCTGAAGATAGTTTGGTGCTGCAGGTGCTGGACATCGGCATGTTCACGGGCAGCAGCGCCCTCTCCGCGGCCCTGGCCCTGCCTGACGACGGACAGGTCTACGGCTTCGACATCAGCGAGGAATACGTCAAACACGGTCGATATTTTCCCGTATTTTGCCTTAATAATACGTCAAACACGGTCGATATTTTCCCGTATTTTGCCTTAATAAGACGTCAAACACGGTCGATATTTTCCCGTATTTTGCCTTAATAAGACGTCAAACACGGTCGATATTTTCCCGTATTTTGCCTTAATAATACGTCAAACACGGTCGATATTTTCCCGTATTTTGCCTTAATAATACTTCAAACAAGATCGATATTTTCCCGTATTTTACCTTGATAATACGTCAAACACGTTCTATATTTTCCCATATTTTGCCTTAATAATACTTCAAACACGGTCGATATTTTCCTGTATTTTGTCTTAATAATACGCCAAACATTGTCGATATTTTCCTCTATTTTGCCTAGATAATACATCAAACACGGTCGATATTTTCCTCTATTTTGCATAGATAATACGTCAAACACGGTCGATATTTTCCCGTATTTTGCTTCAATAATACGTCAAACACGGTCGATATTTTCCTGTATTTTGCCATAATAATACGTCAAACACGGTCGATATTTTCCTCTATTTTGCCTTGATAATACATCAAATACGGTCGATATTTTCCTGTTTTAGCCTTAATAATACGTCAAACACGGTCGATATTTTCCGTATTTTGCTTTAATAATACGTCAAACACGGTCGATATTTTCCTGTATTTTGCCATAATAATACGTCAAATAAGTTCGATATTTTCCCGTATTTTGCCTTAATAATACGTTAAACACGGTCGATATTTTCCTCTATTTTGCTTTAATAATACGTCAAACACGGTCGATATTTTCCTGCATTTTGATATAATAATACGTCAAACACGGTCGATATTTTCATGTATTTTGCCATAATAATACGTCAAACATGGTCGATATTTTCCTCTATATTGCCTTAATAATACGTCAAACATCGTCGATATTTCCCTCTATTTTGCCTTAATAATACGTCAAACACGGACGATATTTTCCTCTATTTTGCCTTAATAATACGTCAAACACGGTCGATATTTTCCTCTATTTTGCCTTAATAATACGTTATACACGGTCGATATTTTCCTCTATTTTGCCTTAACAATACGTCAAACACGGTCGATATTTTCATCTATTTTTCCTTAATAATACGTCAGACACGATCGATGTTTTCCTGTATTTTGATCTAATAATACGTCAAACACGGTCGATATTTTCCTGTATTTTGATCTAATAATACGTCAAACACGGTCGGTACTTTCCTGTATTTTACCGTAAAAATTCATTATTCATGCCTCACCATTCATGCGCATTGTTATATCATGTACTTAATCTAATTTGTTACATTTGTCTGGCGTTTAACTACACAGCAAATTGTTAATTGTTTAATTTTAGTACGGCAAACAGTTTATTGTTTAATTAAACCTGTTTGACCTTTGCTTTTTACTGAACACGCAATTTAAATTTTGTGGCTAACATGTTGAAAGTCGTGTGCGCTGATGACCCTGGCTTGCGCATGAAAGTTCAATGAACAATTTATGGTTAATATTAAATGAATAATAGTTAGATGAGGATTTCGTTGCCTTTTCTGTTGCAGAGATCGATTACCGGTTCCTTGACTCATTTCTTTGTAAATTATGTATCTATTTGTATTAACTAGGAACTTCCTTCCGTATCTATTGCCTTTTCGCCCGAGTATTACTTCATTGTAAATAATGAAGCATCCTGTCTTCTATGTCCGACTTCAATATGCACGTTTCCTGTCACCATTACTATGAAGGCTGCGACCAAAAAGATCCCTTACCAAACTTTAAAAGTCCGCGGAGTTGAATTTTTCTTTTGAGGCTGCCGGTACAAAATCCACGGACATAATGAGCTCACTAAACGAAGGAAGATCGAAAGGGTTTTTAGATGCCGGAAGAAATGCACTTCTTTTTCGCATGTTTGCTAGCATAGCAAATGACCTACAGTATTAGCGATATCATGAATATAGCAGACGCGCAATGTTCTACGTTTGCTATTCGTGTGTTGGCCCTGTGATAAAATTTTGCTTCACCTATATATATTTACGCAATGCTGCCTATGGAAATGCATGACTTCTCATAAGACCATGCATGACGGCATTATGCAAGTCATCTTTACGCAATTAATTAAGCATAACAAACGTCTACATCAGAACTCTGTGCAGAGAATGTATCATTATCTGTACAATATGGCCATTAATTTATATTATTATGTTCATGTTTTGTCTCTCTCAGGCTACCCATTCTTCGAGAAGGCCGGAGTGAAGGAGAAGATCAAGATCCACTTCGGCCCCGCGATGGACAACCTCCAGAAGCTCGTGGACGATGGACAGTCAGGAACTTTTGACTTCGCCTTCATCGACGCCGACAAGGAAAACTATTGGGGCTACTACGAGCTGTGCCTGCTGCTTGTTAGGAGGGGAGGCATCATTGCGGTGGACAATACATTGTGGAGTGGCAGGGTGAGTGGTGGGGTGAATGGTGGGGTTGGTGGGGTGAGTGGTAGGGTGAGTGGTAGGGTGAGTTGTAGGGTGAGTGGTGGGGTGAGTGGTAGGGTGAGTGGTAGGTTGAATGGTGGGGTGAGTGGAAAGGACACATCACACACTCTGAGTAACACAAGCATGTGTTGTGCAGGTGTTCGACACATCACACACAGATGAGTGCACGGTTGCCATCAGGGAGTTCAACGATAAAGTGCACCGCGATTCCCGCGTACGCGTTTCATTCCTGCCCATAGGAGATGGCCTCAGTCTCCTCTTCGTGCAGTGAAGAAATAATTATTTACTGTGACGTAAAAATGGGATAAAACATAAATTATGGCTTTTCTTTCCCCCTTTCGTCGTAATTGGAAATAAAAACTTTATATCAGGGAAACACGTCCAACGTTACATCCGGGACCCGAGGGCGGGGTACATCCTAGCGACGACTCGGAGGACGACGAAGGCGGCGCATCAGCGTGACCGGGGACTAGGAAGTCCCGAACTCATAATTAGGTTCATAAGTTTCAATATTTAGTGAAATTCGATACACTGATAAAAGATATGACCTTATTTAATAAAAATTATAGTTGATAACAAATAGGCAAGAGAAAGTTATTTGCAGAATTTTAAATTATTGAATTGAAATGGGAAATTCTCCTTCAGGCAAGATGACAACCTACATCGTCTCAGCACAGCATCTCCATCTAAAGTGCCGAACTAAAGTAGAGATAACTAGATATTTGAAAATGCTGAACTAAAGTAGAGATAACTTATAGATATATGAAAATGCTGAACTAAAATGAAGATAAGTAGAGTATAAAATATTCAATATGGCGCCCAGATCGTCTTCACAGCAGCAAAAATGTGTCCAGAATCAGCCCGCTCACCGGGGCCTGATGATCTGCTGTGGGAGCGCCGCCGGTTTGCTCAGGCTGCGCGCACCGAATTTTCTGTTGCTTCAGGAAACTCGCCCATAGCGCCTTGCAAAACTAGCCGTGTTTTTTGAGGTTTAAATCCCGAGAAGAGTGAAATATTTAATCATTTTCCATCTAGGTTTAAGTTAATTTAGATGCATTCCCGGGTTCTTCGCCGACGCTGAGATTTATGTCAAAATCTTTTGGCTAACAAAATTAAATTCGATTTATGGAGGCGAAATCAACGAGAATTCTACGTTTTATTAATTTTAATGTTTTGTGTCACATCTCTAAATGATCGCGTCATCTCTGCTGCGGATAAATTTAAATTAAGTCTGCTAAAGAAAAATTGAGGTAACTACTGTATATATGAAGGTAACAATAAACTTCAAAACAGTTTTCTAGCTGACAGATATTTCGCTTTAATTTAATTTTTAAACGATAAATGAAGTACAGAGATCTGGCTGCAAGAGAAAACGTTCTAATTTGCATGGACTGAATTTCAGAGCTTACCCTTGACAGGTCAGGCCTTATCAGCCGCTGGCCGGACCGCTCTTGCTGGTCGGGCAACTCTCGCAGGTCGGGCCGCTCTCGCAGGTCGGGCCACTCTCGCAGGTCGGGCAACTCTCGCTGGTCGGGCCGTTCTTGCTGGTCGGGCCGCTCTCGCTGGTCGGGCCGCTATCGCTGGTCGGGCCACTCTCGCAGGTCGGGCAACTCTCGCAGGTCGGGCCACTCTCGCTGGTCGGGCCACTCTCGCTGGTCGGGCTGCTCTCGTTGGTCGGGCAACTCTTGCTGGTCCGGCCGCTCTCGCTGGTCGGGCCGCTCTCGCTGGTCGGGCCGCTCTCGCTGGTCGGACCGCTCTCGCTGGTCGGACCGCTCCTGCATTAATCTGTAGGCTATGCGTTGTTAGAGGGCATGCAGACATGCTTTGTCTGTACAGTGACATGCTTCATGCGTGTTGCACTGATTTGCCTTTTTGGCTGGACAAAATGAATCAGTATGACTTAGCGCCTTAACCATAGCACTAAATAATGAAGGCTTAGCGTCGTAACCATAGCACTAAATAATGATGACTTAGCGTCGTAACCATTGCACTAAATAATGATGGCTTAGCGCCGTAACCATAGCACTAAATAATGATGACTTAGCGTCGTAACCATTGCACTAAGCAATAATTGCTTAGCGTCGTATTCGAGAAACATAACTTCAAAACCAAAATTCAGGCGCGAGAGAGATCTGGTATATCTTCCAAAATTGTTCAGTCGCGAATCAATCTGTCACTTTGAATTGACTTCAAGCTTCAAGGTAACATAATCTGCCATATCTCTATCCCCAACCGTATTCTCTGACTTCCGACCGGTAGTGTTGATGGAATATTGTATTTTTATATCAAAACAACTTTCCATCACTGCCAGCAGCGCGACCGAAATCGAATGCGTTGGCCAGACTAGGATTCAATTTCACGTCCCTCGGTCTTCCATTGAGCTGCAGACGCGATCGCGTCATCTCTCGCAACTTCAGACAACACAAGCCTGCAACTGAGAGAACGCATCAATTGTTGTTTTTTTGGGATAACTGAACAACTGCGTCTTTAGATATGAGTAAAAATGAGCGTATCTACAGTTGTAAAGAACCACTTATGAAGAACACAACTGCCCAGAATAACTGTGAAGAACAACTTATGAAGAACACAACTGACCAGAACAACTGTGAAGAACAACTTATAAAGAACGCAACTGACCAGAACAACTGAGAAGAACAACTTATGAAGAACACAACTGACCAGAACAACTGTGAAGAACAACTTAAGAAGAACACAACTGACCAGAACAACTGTGAAGAACAACTTATGAAGAACACAACTGACCAGAACAACTGTGAAGAACAACTTATGAAGAACACAACTGTGAAGAACAACTTATGAAGAACACAACTGTGAAGAACAACTTATGAAGAACACAACTGTGAAGAACAACTTATGAAGAACACAACTGAGAAGAACAACTTATGAAGAACACAACTGTGAAGAACAACTTATGAAGAACACAACTGTGAAGAACAACTCATGAAGATCACAACTGTGAAGAACAACTTATGAAGAACACAACTGTGAAGAACAACATATGAAGACACAACTGTGAAGAACAACGTATGAAGAACACAACTGACCAGAACAACTGTGAAGAACAACTCATGAAGAACACAACTGGCACAAGATACGATGGAGCAACAGCCAAGACGGGCCAGGCCAGCAGCTCCAGCAAGTTCAGTTATTAGCGCTACACTGTAGCCAGTTTAGTTCCTTCAGTGCGGAACTTATGAAGACTTCGGCGCTCCGGCGAACACACAAGCGTTTCCCTGATATTGCTTTGGTCCCAGCAACGACTGGCTTAGTCGTGTGAATAGCTCGTTTGGGACCAGCAAACTGCCTCTGGCACGTACAAACGACTAGTTTGGATCGTGCAAACGACTGGTTTGGATCGTACAAAGGACTGATTTGGATCGTACAAACGACTGGTTTGGATCGTACAAGCGACTGGTTTGGATCGTACAAATGACTGGTTTGGATCGTATAAACGATTCGTTTGGATCGTACAAATGACTGATTTGGATCGTACAAATGACTGGCTTGAATTGTACAAACGACTGGTTTGGATCGTACAAACGACTGGTTTGGATCGTACAAGCGACTGGTTTGGATCGTACAAACGACTGGTTTGGATCGTACAAACGACTGGTTTGGATCGTACAAACGACTGGTTTGGATCGTACAAGCGACTGGTTTGGATCGTACAAACGACTGGTTTGGATCGTACAAACGACTGGTTTGGATCGTATAAACGACTGGTTTGGATCGTACAAAGAACCACGCTGACTTTTTCCAGTTATTCATTATTCTTTTCTCCCTTATTACTTTATTCGTGTGCATTTCTATCCTCTTTACGAGGATCGAAATGAATATGTCATATAATAAATTTCTTGTGCTTCCTCTACAAATTGCAGGATCTATTTTTCTATTGAATATCTTCTCTCCGGGTTTTCTATCATCCAAAAATTGCCAGAAGCTGCCGACAAAAAGGACCGAATTTATCGCCAGCCTGATTCTTCAGTTAAGAAGACCTCGACGTCTTTTATGAAGATCACGGACGACGATCTCATTCATGACGAGATCTTATAGATCGTGTATCCGACCTCCGGCCTACAGAGCTGCAGCAGGCGTGAGATTTACGAGACATTGCACCCTTTGAGCTTATTAGGACTTTTTTATTAACTATAATTCCTACTTAGGGATAGACTAAAAACGTAAAAAGTTTTTGCACCATCTGAGCTTAGGACTTTTTTCTTAACTATAATTCTTACTTACTCTTAATTAGGGATAGACTAAAAACCTAAAAGTTTTTTGCACCATCTGAGCTTAGGACTTTTTTCATAACTATAATTGTTACATGTGGATTATTTTTGAGATTGGTAGATTAAAGTAGACATCCATATGTAGGGAAGGTGAAACATAAAAATAATTGTGTAAAAATAACTGTAAGCAAACTGAAAAATGAAAAAATACCTGTAAGTGGTAACTGGTAACAACTTAACAAGTAACAACTAACATATTGACACTAGTAACAGGCTAAGGTAAACAACATTACACCGAAATCTTTCGTAAAGTTTTATTCTGTAATTTATATTATGTATGTATCATGCTGGTTTTTAAATAATATTTAATACTATTAAGTAAAATCTAAAGGCTTTATCTATAGATGTAGCGGAATCGCTGTAGCGGCAAAACCTCGTATCGATACCTAAATATGTAGCGGGCGCTGCCGCTACCGCTACATTGTCTTAATATAAATTAAATTGTCTTAATATAAATTGATAAATTTCACTGTCGAAAATTTATCACAGTGTTAGTGATTTTAGAGAAGAACATGCAGGAAGTTTCTACGAATATTTTAATTTAAATATTTTATTTATCACGAAACAAGACTATTTAGAGTCTTCATGAACGAGAGGAAGAGGATCGCTCCTACATGGCTTGTGATCAAGCGCGCTGTGAAGGCATGTCGAACCTTATGCCCAAACCTTCATTACAATTTACCATGGGAATTATAGTGTCTAAAGTTTCATTCCTTCACTAAATACAATCATTGACCGGTCACCCATGTAGCGAAAACCAGTGTCTTTTGAAATCTTATGTAAAGATCCAAATTTGATCAATAAACAATTCTATGGCCAAGTTTCCCTTTCTTATATCAAGATCCCTGACGTGATCCAATATTGAAGTTAGAATAAGAATAATGTCGTAAAAAAAGTCGCAAGAAGCCGCAGGCTCTGATGAGCTCGACGACTTCGCGGGAAGGTTGGATGCGCCGGAAGCACATCAGTGACTGCAGAATTTCCAACAATTTTTAATTACATATGAATCTTTGCTATCATATTTTGTTTTTAATATTATTAAAGTCAATATTTTAATATAAATCGTATTAAGAGCAATATTCATTTAGGCACGGATGCCGGAATTCGGGTCCACCGGGGCAAGGACTTCCGTTGGATCTTCAAGGGCTTAGCGAAATATTTGTGAAGCCTTAAGTAGAGAATAATTAGTCGGACCCTGGATTATTCATTCGATTATTTGCATGAGAAAAACTGCAGCTGCGCACCGCGAGCTGCGCATCTCTTCCATCAATTGTGGAGCTGAAGTTCCATCAAATATGTGACCTCGAGAAGGCTTCTTCTTCTTCTCAGGATCTCCACGCTGGATGGACTAAAAGCCTCGAAAAGGTGGGGAAGGCGTCATCCCCTGAAGGGCAATGGCGTCGGTAAACGTCTGTAAACGGGCTGCCTTTCAAAGAGTATTATAAATCAACTCGGCCTAATAAATACCTGTCCACGAGGCCAGTAGTGGCTGCCAGTAGAAATCTTACATGCTAACTGCGACAAATTATCACGCTACTGGCCACGTGTACATGGTTAACGGGTCCTTCCGTTGCCAGTAGCGCCTATACACAAAGCTATCAGCTGGGAAAATAGTGGCGGTTAGTATTTGAAAATAACACTGGTCGCCACTATTATCCAGGTGTACAAATACCTTTCATCCCAGAGAATAATGCCCATCAAAATATTGAGCATTTATCTGTGCAGGCTGTGGTAGCCAAAGACGCGTTTGAGCAGGATAGGCCGTGCACTAAGAACTGGTCATTTATTGCTTAGGTCAAGGCAGGACTCGTCATAAAAATGGATTACCTGGTACGACGGAGCTATAAATTTTGGGTGCTGGGTAGCAGTACCAGGCTGATAGGCTGAGATGAAGCAGGTTGTTTCCAGAAAAGCTTTTATGTTATAGTATAGTACATTATCTTCGGCATTGAAGAAAAGGCCTGGATAGGCCTGTCGCCTATCCAGTATATGGCTGGCCTGTCGCCTATGTTATATATATGGTATGGAATATATATGCTCCACACACAAAAAAAGTAATGTTGCCTAAAAAGTGAATGATGCGCTATCGACTCCCAGCACGACCGTGTAGCAGAGGCATCACTACGGCTCACTTTAACTTAGATAAACAAGGTCAGGTAGACCTACACAGGATCAAATGTGCTTCGCTATTTGAACAAAGTTTCACTCATTCTTCTGAGTGATGCATGAAATATAGAGGCACCAAACACGCTACACTCGCGACACGCAACACGCACTCAACAAGCAAAACACGCACCATACACGCAACACGCATCACGCAGCGAGCCCTAATATGCCGCTGTTGCCGACAGGTCTTTTATCCGCGACTGGTTTATGCCTCCACGAATTGCAGTCTGTGCCTTGCCTTTGATTTAGAGGCCTACAGGCATGGCCGCTCCAGGTCTACAGGCATGGCCGCTCCAGGCCTACAGGCATGGCCGCTCCAGGCCTAAAGGCATGGCCGCTCCAGGCCTACAGGCATGGCCGCTCCAGGCCTACAGGCATGGCCGCTCCAGGCCTACAGGCATGGCCGCTCCAGGCCTACAGGCATGGCCGCTCCAGGCCTACAAGCATGGCCGCTCCAAGCCTACAGGCATGGCCGCTCCAGGCCTACAGGCATGGCCGCTCCAGGCCTACAGGCATGGCCACTGCTATTCCCAGAGACAATCTTCTCCTAGTTCTAGAGGCAGGACTGCAGCGCATCGGCTGCCTCAGGTCGCAGGGCAGTCCTAGAAGCCTTTAGGTTCTCAGCAGGATATTCCTTGCAGAAAAACTTTCGCATGTTTTGAAAACTTCATTTCGCCGGCATAACGGAGACTTGGCTGCATCTTAGGGTTGATGTCGGAGTGAAAACCTTTTTGCATGCTATTGTAATCTCGGGGATTAGTTGATGCAGGCTCTTTAAGCCTCAAGGATTTGTTTACAGGCTCTTTAAATATCAAGGATTTGTTGCCAGGCTCATTAAATCTCAAGGTTTTGTTGGAAGGCTCTTAAAGTCTCAAGGATTTGTTGCCAGGCTCTTTAAATCTCAAGCATTTGTTGCCAGGCTCTTTAAGTCTCAAGGATTTGTTGCCAGGCTCTTTAAACCTCAAAGATTTGTTGCCAGGCTCATTAAGCGTCAACGATTTCTTTACAGGCTCTTTAAATCTCAAGTATTTGTTGGAAGGCTCTTTAAGTCTCAAGGATTTGTTGCCAGGCTCTGCAATTCTCAAGGATTTGTTGCCAGGCACTTTAAGTCTCAAGGATTTGTTGCCAGGCTCTTTAACTCTCGAGTATTTTTTGCCAGGCTCTTTAAGGCTCAAGGATTTATACTTAGCTTATTGAATCACGGAGAAAAGGTCTTAGACATTCCGAATCTCTAAAATTTAATAGATTTTTCCTGGTCTCCAGCTGCCAGGGTCTTCTTCAAGTCTGGTGAAGGCTGTAAAAATTTGTAACTGGGCACATTCTTTGACAGGCATGACATGTGCATACGATGTACATCACATCATACATGCTGGTGTTCAGAAATACATCACATCATACATCCTGACGTTCAGAAATACATCACATCATACATCCTGTGTTTCGGAGAACGTTTCGTCTTCATTTCTAACGTTTCGGATAACATTTCTTCATCACTTCTAACGTTTCTGAGAACGTTTCATCTTCACTTCAAACGTTTCGGAGAACGTTTCGTCTTCACTTCAAATGTTTCGGAGAACGTTTCTTCATCACTTCAAAATTCAATAATACAGATATTGCCAAACGAAAAACTATATTTACACAGTAGTGACTAATACCTAGCTAGACTTTCAGATGCGAACAACTGGATCAATTAATCTGTTGAAGTGCTCATCTATTTATATACCTATAGCTCATAAAAATATCCATCTAATATTGTGCAGATACCTATTTATTTCGCTCTAAAATACCAAGCGATTATGACTATAGAAGTCGTTAGGACAAGAGTTTCTTTATAAATTGCAAGGCCTTCATAATTCTCTAACCCTATATAGGCACATGAGCTCATAACGAACCGTTTAGCTTGAAGGCACTATAAGCTGTTAAAAGTATTGCTCTATAACGTTTGCATTATAGTTTTGTTATGATGATGGACTGGTCTGTGAAAAGTTTAAATGATAATGAGATGAACGTTACGGTCATTTTCTGTGCATTTATGTTCTTAACTGATTTTTAGGTAATAATATTTCAGAAATACTTCAAACATAATTTTTAATTTTATTCAATAACTTATTAACCCATGAAAAAAGTATGACGTAATAAAGTCCATAATAAATCTTTTTACTGATGAACAGCCAAATATAATAATTGACATGAACCCTGGAAAAAAACTTGCGCCCTGAAATTGAATGAAAGTTGACGCGCGCGGGAAATATTTTATTTCGGCTAAAATGTTTCCCGCGGTGCCCGCCTGTCATCCATCAGTGCTTCGCCGGCTGTGATCAAGTGAAGATGATCTATGCGTAATTAGGTAAATTTGTGTCTGCATTTATATGTTTTTCCTAATAATTATTGATAAGAGTTTTCTTCAGTGAGTTCAGTTTCTGTACCGAGTCTGCTCTGTAGGTATGTAGTCCGAGTCTGCTCTGTCAGCCCTCTACCGCCTAACATGAGTAACCGGAGCAATATTGTCACGCGCCTACTTCCAAAAAGGATACGTTCTAGTGAGCGTAAAATGACTTGCACTGATGGTTGCCGCCACGTACGACAACTTTAAAATGTTCTCTGTTGCGTACAAACGTCCTCAGGTTGCTACACTCAATAGTTTACGTATAATTTGCCACCACGTACGACAACTTTAAAATGTTCTCTGTTGCGTACAAACGTCCTCAGGTTGCTACACTCAATAGTTTACGTATAATTAAAGTTGAAATTTATTTTCCAGGAGAGTGACATACGGCGGTAGAGGGTTAACGAAGTACCAATAAGGCGATGTCGCCACATCGTGTAGGCGGCAGTCTCTGTGTGTCATCTCCACGTGTGTAAAAGCATAACACAGCAACTATACGACATGAAACAAGTCGTGCTGCTAAGTCAATACTATCAAGTCGCGAGTCACCAGTCGTTTAATGCCAGTCGTTGGTTATCAGGCCAGAAAGAGTCGTCCGACGCTGCATAATCCTTCGTGAACAGGTGAGTGTGGCAACTTAAATTTCATGTATATAATGGAGCGCATGACGTTGTTGCGAGCATGACATTCAACTTAAGTTTAATGTATATAGTGGAAATGGTGAATGGTGAGTCATATAAGCATGACATCATTTTTGACATGCCACATGATGACTAATAACTGAAGACAGTGAGTGAAGTGCGTCAGCACGTCTCATTTGTGTATGTTGCTTGTCAGTTCTCCAACTGTCGCAAAAATTTTCACTCAATTTCAAAGCTAGAATTATAAGTTTACGTTTCTTATGAATTTTTAGTTGGAATTTTTGGCAAAAATTTCTGCTGGAAACCAGATCATGGTGCCTTTGGCGTCCCTTGGCGTTTTCGCTTCAATAACCGTTTTTGTATGGTCAGATGCTTGTGCGTCACTAGACGTTTGCTGCAACACGGAGTGTGTGACTGTACCTTTCGTTATTGTGTTGCTGTAACACGGAGTGTGTGACTGTACCTTGCGGTGTTGGAGTTAATTTCCCTCTATTCCCAACTTCTTCACCTAAACAATTATTCACTTGAACAATTATCATGAAGAATAATTAAAACTATTTAAATAAGTCTCATGCTAGCCCAGGTTTAAACTCCCTTGAATTATGAATGCTAACACGAGCGCAAAAAACATACGAATTTATTTAAAAAAAACTCGAGTCCCATGGCCGCATAAGGGGAATTATTTATCGAAATAGAGAACAAAGAGTGAGGTTTTTCTGAACAGCAGACGCGGGATGGCAGTTCAGTTCTGAGCAGAGAAGGCTCGCGCCCCAGGCAATCGGTCACAGCGATGAACTATTCTAAAATATCGCCAGTTTTGGCCGATGGATAAGTTCGAGGCGCTGCGCGGGCGTATTTTACGAAATATTTTCTATTGTGAACCTCGAATAGATGAAAGCCGCAGGTGCTCGTCGCTCAAACTTCACCTGAAATTTAGACGCCATCTTAGGAAGGATGAGGGGCGGAGAAAAGTAAGATTAAAATGTGAATAATATGGGGAGAAAATTCCGGCCGGTGTTGGGAAAATGGGGTATGACTTTTGGCTGATTTATTTCGTGTGAGGAGAACGCATCCTTGGCTTGCTCACCTCGTGGGAGGGAAGTGCTGCATCCTTGACTAGCTTACCTCGTGGGAGGGAAGTGCTGCATCCTTGACTAGCTTACCTCGTGGGAGGGAAGTGCTGCATCCTTGGCTAGCTGATGAGTGGCAACATAAGTTTTACTGACTGCAGGCAACGGTATAAATACTGTACGTCACTAGTCAATAATAGATGGCTTCTTCTCTCCGATAGCTTCCACCCGTCGCGTTGGTCTTATTAATAATAGCGGTTAATTGTGGTTTCACCCTTTATTAGGCCATGGGCCTGTCGCCGATTCTTAACATCGCGGAATATTCACAGCTTGTTGCGGTCTCGAACGCGCAACTCACTGCTTCAATTATGCTGTGCTTAACCGCCCGGCCTCCTTGCCGATTCTGACCAGAAACTGGCGCACAGAGCTGAGATCGAACTCGCGCCTCTCAGCGCCAATCCTGTGGCCGGATTATCAAAACTTCGTAACTTTTTGTACTTACGACCAAAAAAGTTATGTGGTACGTAAATACACCCTAATTTTTGCATTATCAAAATTTTCGTACGCAAGTCTTAACTAAAAGCGTAAATGTTTTTTCCCGCTCAAATGTTTTGATAATACCACCGCTAGTATTACGTTGTCATAGCAACGCCACTCGTTAGTCGATTTTGCGTACTTACGAAGTTTTGATAATACCGCCCCTGGTACTCTGAACTAACCACTGGGCCACCCTTCCCGGTCTTGGCGTTGACCGTCAGTTCCGCAACAGCGACGTTGGGAAATTTCCAGTTTAGCGCTGCTGGCGGCTAAATCATCGTTTTCAATTTGCGATACACTTCGCGCGAAATGTATGACGTCGTGAGTTTGGTGGCGATCAAAGGACAGGATTGGTGAACCTGCTAGTTGAATATATGACAAAGGAGGCATAAGGGAGGACGAGACGTATACTGAACGTCTCGCTCCATAATGCAGATGAAGCGGACAAAATGTGAAGATGTGTCATCACTGGCAGTCGTAAGGAATCTGACTAGTGAGCTCTCTCTCTGTGAACCGTACTAGAGACAGCAGTTAGCTTCAATCTTCCAGTTGGGATATATGACGAAATGAGGAAGGCTACCCATACAGAATTGCAAGAAATGTTGGGACACGCAAGCAACACGCGATATTCGGTAAAATTTGCGGGAATATGGAACCTGGCGGCGAATTTTACGACCTGGCAGAATGCCAGAATTACCAAGCCCCTCGCTCCCCAGGTATACCCCACCTCCCCTCATTACCCTCCTCTACCCTCATGCCCTCATAACCTCTCCTTGACGAGGTACGTCCAACTGTCGAGGGATGGAAGGAAGTCGAAGAGGGAAAACTGCGAGAATGTTGGATTAAGGAGAGGAACGGAATAACGGGTGATAAAGTGAGACAACTAAAGAATGAGGGAACAAGAAGTAAACGAGACGACAAAGGAGGACGACTAAAGAATGATGGAACAAGAATTAAACAAGAAGATAAAGGAGGACGATTAAAGAATGATGGAACAAGAAGTGAAAGAGATGACAAGGGAGGACGATTAACGAATGATGGAACAAGAAGTGAAAGAGATGACAAGGGAGGACGACTGAAGAATGATGGAACTAGAAGTAAACGAGAAGACAAGACAAGACGACCTAAGGAATATGGAATGAGGGGAAAGGTACAATTGACAGGTGAAATTCGGGGGGGGGGGGGGGGG
>NW_025945035.1:77942-81664 GCF_000764305.2 Hyalella azteca | reverse complement strand
GCTGAAATGGTGAGCTGAAATGGTGAGTTGCAATGGTGAGCTGAAATGGTGAGCTGAAATGGTGAGCTGAAATGGTGAGCTGAAATGGTGAGCTGAAATGGTGAGCTGAAATGGTGAGCTGAAATGGTGAGATGAAATGGTGAGCTGAAATGGTGAGATGAAATGGTGAGCTGAAATGGTGAGATGAAATGATGAGCTGAAATGGTGAGCTGAAATCGTGAGCTGAAATGGTGAGCTGAAATGGTGAGATGAAATGGTGAGCTGAAATGGTGAGCTGAAATGGTGAGCTGAAATGGTGAGCTGAAATGGTGAGATGAAATGATGTTTTGAAATGGTGAATTACATCACTCATAAGCTGAAAATAACAACCCATTATTTCACCCTGGCTCCACGGTTGATCCTGGACCACGAATGTGTATCAATTCCAATATTTATTGGAATGTTGGCTTTATATTTAGTCTAGGGTACAATCTACAGCTTCGATGTATGTTATGCATAAAATATTTTTTATGTCGTATTCTAAGTTGCTACGATTTGTGAATGTTTCCTTATTTGTTTGCATGTTTAGTTTGCGAGGCGTTGTTGATATGAACGATTTGTTTGAATGATAAATAATTTGTTGTTATATTGTTTCAATAATTTTCATGTCCCCTTGAAAATGCTTCTACCATATAAATTTTGAATGTTTTTGCAACTGTATTATCCTGTTAAGGATCTGGATGTTATAAACATTACATCACGGCTTCGGCAGTTCCTCTCTAGGTCAAAGTCATGAATTCATTGAAGGGCTAACTTATTTCTCCCATAATGAATAACTTCTCACATATTACTCCACTAAGTCAAATTTATTTCCTATATAATGAATAACTTCTCACATATTACTCCACTAAGTCAAATTTATTTCCTATATAATGAATAACTTCTCACATATTACTCCACTAAGTCAAATTTATTTCCTATATAATGAATAACTTCTCACATATTACTCCACTAAGCTCAGATGTTGCCATTGAGAAAATCGAGGAATTTTGTGGATTCTGTAAATTCACGCAATGAATGTAAATTGTACACCGAAAACAACCATGCAATTGTGCACCAACTAGCATGCTACTTGCAACGTCCATACTAGCACGCTACTTGCAACGTTCACACTAGCATGCTACTTGCAACGTCCACACTAGCATGCTACTTGCAACGTCCATACTAGCATGCTACTTGCAACGTTCACACTAGCACGCTACTTGCAACGTCCACACTAGCATGCTACTTGCAACGTCCATACTAGCATGCTACGTGCAACGTTCACACTAGCATGCTGGGACTGGGAGCGAGAGTTGGGCTCCATTTTTAGGAACAGGTAATGAAATTCTTTACGGTTCGCAGGTACTGGTAATGAGATCACGCATTTGTTTCGTCACCCTTACAGTTGTTAATAGTTTGGAC
The DNA here is from genome assembly GCF_000764305.2 of Hyalella azteca. Lineage (NCBI taxonomy): Eukaryota > Metazoa > Arthropoda > Malacostraca > Amphipoda > Hyalellidae > Hyalella > Hyalella azteca. The sequence continues at coordinate 80,221 of NW_025945035.1, read as the reverse complement.
GCCAGAATTTCAGGTAAATTATTATATCAAGTAATGGGACGCCGGGATGTCAATAAATGTAGTATATCAAGAATTGGGACGCCAGAATGTCAATAAATATAGTATATCTAGAATTGGGACCCCGGAATGTCAATAAATATAGTATATCAAGAATTGAGACGCCGGAATGTCAATGAATATAGTATATCAAGAAAATATTAGCTAGTACAAGTAATTCATTTGTATTTATATAAATATTAGACAATCGGAATGCAAAATATGATTAATAAGATCAAAACTTTATATCGCGAGTTAAGAATAGATTCCCTGGAGAAGAAGTTAGACGTGAGCCGGCGCCGCCGCTGTGGGAGGCAGCGACCAGCGAGAGTTTGTTCGACTCCTTGAAAGAATTTTCAGGTATTCTTTGCTTGAATGACGTTATATCAAATATATTTCCATGTTTATTTTCATCACTTATTTTCTTTATTTAAATATTTGCTATAATATTTTATTTATTGCTGCATTTAAATGAAAAATGAGAAGACAACTCATAGCAAATCATTCACCGCTTGGTTGGTAAGTACAAATGCCCACCGGCCTTTATATTGAAATTCGCTCACACCACCTCATGATTTAAGCAAAATACTTAATGTTTTCCTGTCTATGCTATTATAATATACAGTCAAACATTATACGAAACTATTGTAAAATATCATGATAGAAACATGTGTCTGAACGGTACATGTACAGTATTTTCCAACTCTGAATAACACGAGAATGTTCTGCCTATATTTTATTTTACCATCACCGAGATGAAAGCTTTGTCATCCATTCAAATATTTCCAATTCATTGAGTGAACTTGTATTTTTCCGTCTAACGGATAACTATGAGCGTCTCCATCGCCAATGAGTGAATTGCTATCGCAACAAAGACGTATTGTTCTCGTCTTACTCCATCGTCCACTTACGCCGAGTTTTGTTGCCGTGCTGGACAATTAAGAAGAGCTGTGCAGCGTATGCACCTGCGACTCCTGTAATATGTTAACTGATATAACATCAATGGGGCTTTAGAAGTTCAAAAATTTGTGGAAGTTCATATGCAAAATAATTTTAGCTGTAGAAAATAAGTCAAGCAGATAAACTTCAAGTGACTGTTGGTGTAGTTAACTGCATTGCAGTGACTGTACTGATGGGAGGAATATTATAAGGGAAGTGAGTTCAAAGTAAACTTCTCTGCTCTCAATTGCTTCATACTCTTACGAAAAATATTCTTCATCGGTGAATATGACAACTGGCACGCTTACACAGGAATAACTCTGTATCATCATTTTAAATCACAACTTAAGTTAATTTAAACGCCACGCACAGTTCTTAACTGCATTCGACTGATACAATGAATGTTATTCTTTTTAAAGACATGATAGCATGCAGGTGCACTGGACACACAATTACCAAGTCACTATTGTTGCCTGAGCTTCGATCAACTCTGTTGTGATGTGCCACTTTAGTCTTTAAAATAGGAGACATACTCGTCACACTCTGCTGGTCTGCTGCGCCGGCCAGTTTTCTGAGGGAACACGTTCTTCAGATGAATGAAAGCTTCATTTATCTTGATAATATTCACCGTTTCTTCATATTTGAATCCATGAGTAAATTATTTCGTATTATCTATTGCCATTAGAATTATCTAATAGAATAGAATATTCATTAGAATAATAAACGCCATTACTTAAACTTTCTGTGGACATTTGTGAGAAGAGGCAACTTTATTGTAGCATATTCACCGCTAGTTGTGAATAATATGCAATATTGTCTCTAATGATTACAGCCCGCATGTTGCACAACTCGAATAATGTGTGAATTTTAATAAAAATGAAAAGTGTGAGATTGGATCATGAAATTCTTATTTTACAGCTGTCATGGTAGTAAGAAATACGGAAATATAGCCCGTTTCATATGAATGTCAAAATTGAACATGCATCCTCTATTATATACAAGCAAAAATACAAACATTGACAAATGTGAAGAAGATAATATGCTCTCGGTAGTCTGTTTCTTCGTTTGTGTGCGTGGTGCCACATGGAGATAATATGAGTAATAAGAGGTGGTCTAAATTTTAAGGAATGTAAGAAGTCTTTCTATATTAAGCCTGGCGTTGTAATATATAGAGGCTGTTGGGGCGCGTATCCAGGATACTTATGGCACCGCAATATATAGGGGCTGTTGGGGCGCGTATCCAGGATACTTATGGCGCCGCAATATATAGGGGCTGTTGGGGCGCGTATCCAGGATACTTATGG
>NW_025945035.1:26443-77813 GCF_000764305.2 Hyalella azteca | reverse complement strand
TTACACCATGTGTATTGTCATGCTGCATGTTTACACCATGTTTATTGTCATGCTACATGTTTACACCATGTGTATTGTCATGCTGCATGTTTACACCATGTTTATTGTCATGCTGCATGTTTACACCATGTGTATTGTCATGCTGCATGTTTACACCATGTGTATTGTCATGCTGCACGTTTACACCATGTGTATTGTCATGCTGCATGTTTACACTATGTGTATTTGTCATGCTGCATGTTTACACCATGTGTATTTGTCATGCTGCACGTTTACACCATGTGTACTTGTCATGCTGCACGTTTACACCATGTGTATTTGTCATGCTACATGTTTACACCATGTGTATTGTCATGCTGCATGTTTATACCATGTGTATTGTCATGCTACATGTTTACTCCTTGTATATTGTCATGCTACACGTTTACACCATGTGTATTGTCATGCTGCATGTTTACACCATGTGTATTGTCATGCTGCATGTTTACACCATGTGTATTGTCATGCTGCATGTTTACACCATGTGTATTGTCATGCTGCATGTTTACACCATGTGTATTGTCATGCTGCATGTTTACACCATGTGTATTGTCATGCTGCATGTTTACACCATGTGTATTGTCATGCTGCATGTTTACACCATGTGTATTGTCATGCTGCATGTTTACACCATGTGTATTGTCATGCTGCATGTTTACACCATGTGTATTGTCATGCTGCATGTTTACACCATGTGTATTGTCATGCTGCATGTTTACACCATGTGTATTGTCATGCTGCATGTTTACACCATGTGTATTGTCATGCTGCATGTTTACACCATGTGTATTGTCATGCTGCATGTTTACACCATGTGTATTGTCATGCTGCATGTTTACACCATGTGTATTGTCATGCTGCATGTTTACACCATGTGTATTGTCATGCTGCATGTTTACACCATGTGTATTGTCATGCTGCATGTTTACACCATGTGTATTGTCATGCTGCATGTTTACACCATGTGTATTGTCATGCTGCATGTTTACACCATGTGTATTGTCATGCTGCATGTTTACACCATGTGTATTGTCATGCTGCATGTTTACACCATGTTTATTGTCATGCTGCATGTTTACACCATGTGTATTGTCATGCTGCATGTTTACACCATGTGTATTGTCATGCTGCACGTTTACACCATGTGTATTGTCATGCTGCATGTTTACACTATGTGTATTTGTCATGCTGCATGTTTACACCATGTGTATTTGTCATGCTGCACGTTTACACCATGTGTACTTGTCATGCTGCACGTTTACACCATGTGTATTTGTCATGCTACATGTTTACACCATGTGTATTGTCATGCTGCATGTTTATACCATGTGTATTGTCATGCTACATGTTTACTCCTTGTATATTGTCATGCTACACGTTTACACCATGTGTATTGTCATGCTACACGTTTACACCATGTGTATTGTCATGCTACACGTTTACACCATGTGTATTGTCATGCTACACGTTTACACCATGTGTATTGTCATGCTACACGTTTACACCATGTGTATTGTCATGCTACACGTTTACACCATGTGTATATCTACGCTGCATCATAACAATGATATAATAAAAATTTCTATATTTCTCCCAGTGCATCTCAATGGTAAGTCCACGTACCTATTATAATATATATTTTTTCCGGTTGAAATAGCAGAGCCTGTCTGGCTGTTCCAATAAATATTCAGAAATATACGCGACTCCAGCAATATTTCCAATATAAAAACAGATAGAATTTCTGCTTGTCGCACAGGTTCTATGCTAACCGCCTGAACAATAGCCAATATGTTAAGAAGATTACGTCCAGCATTGGTAGAGCTACTCCCATGAAGCTATTGTTTTCATGTTAAAACAAGCACCAAACATCGCGTTGTTTTAAGGCTATTTGCAACAACTCGGCCATTCCCATCGCCAGCTTAATTGTAACTCTGAAGTTACGTTATTTCTTTTTGTTATATACTATAACATATAAAATATATTTGTGGTATACTATAACATACTATATATACCATAACATCCTACACTCAGAGGAATGAAGAGGACTTGTCCATTCATCGATACACTTTTTGCTCATATGTGAGTCACTCTCTTCCTGGTTCAGCAAAATGATGACCAACACAACAGAGCATATCAGCGTTACGCTCGATCTCTCCTTGTGCCTTGTGACATGAAGTGTGCCACTATTTGGACAATGTGTCTGATTCATTTTTCTCCGTGAAGCTTATTTTTTGCAGCGAATTCGACCGAACGCTGCGGCTGCTGGCAGGAGCTAACTTTTGTCTGATGAACTTTGGATTACAATGAACTTTAGACGGAGCAATTATCTGTTATATTCGCGACTCTCATCAACTTTTGGTTTACAATGAACTTTGGACGGAGTATTTAACTGTTATACTCGCAACTCTCATCAGCTTTCGAAATTGAAACTTTTAAGCCCGATTGAAATCAAGCTATACAGGGTGTCTAAAAAAACGATACCCAACTTTGAATGGCTGTAACTCAAAAAGTAATAGAGTTCAAAAATTTTGGAAGGTCAGGATTTGTTCCCTATGTTTTTCTCCATATCTCTACCAAAAATCAGACAGATCGATGTAGCCATAAGCTTTTGATAGAACTTTCAGTGACATGTGCTAAAATCGTGTTTGCGCAAAGTTTTAGTAAGATCATTTTGCATAATCATTACGTTGTCATGACATGTTTTCTCTTCGCTGTTTTATTTTTTGTATCTTTGGTGAGACAAAAACATGGCAATCTTTGGTGAGAGGCAATCATGACAATCTTTGTGAGAGACAATCATGGCAATCTTTGGTGAGACACAATCATGACAATCTTTGGTGAGACACAATCATGGCAATCTTTGGTGAGACACAATCATGACAATCTTTGGTGAGACACAATCATGGCAATCTTTGGTGAGACACAATTATGGCAATCTTTGGTGAGAGGCAATCATGACTACCTTTGGTGAGAGACAATCATGACAATCTTTGGTGAGCCACAATCATGGCTATCTTTGGTGAGACAAAAAACATAGCAATCTTTGGTGAGAGACAATCATGACAATCTTTGGTGAGAGACAATCATGACAATCTTTGGTGAGAGACAATCATGTCAATCTTTGGTGAGAGACAATCATGGCAATCTTTGGTGAGAGGAAATTTCAAAACCAAAGATTGCCTCTCACCAAAGATTATCATGATTGTGTCTCACCAAAGATTGCCATGATTATGTCTGACCAAAGATTGTCATGATTGTGTCTCACCAAAGATTGTCATGATTGTCTCTCACAAAGATTGTCATGATTGTCTCTCACCAAAGATTGCCATGTTTTTGTCTCACCAAAGATACAAAAAAATAAAACAGCGAAAAGAAAGCATGTCAAGACAACGTAATGATTATGCAAAATGATCTTACTAAAACTTTGCGCAAGCATGATTTTATCACATGCCACTGAAAGTTCTGGTAAACGCTTATGACTACATCGATCTGTCTGATTTTTGGTGGAGAGATGCAGAAAAACATAGGAAACCAATCCTGACCTTCCAATTTTTTTTAACTCCATTACTTTTCGAGTTACAGCCATTCAAAAATGGGTATCATTTTTTTGGGACACCCTGTATGTATAAATAGCCATACTTTATGGACGATTCCATACAATCGTAGCTCAGAAAGTTCGAAATCCCAAAGCATGTATTGAAGATTTGTTATATTAAGGGTATTTTTGAGTAAATCTTTATATTAGTTGAAATTTGAAAGTTAAATTAAGTTATCGCATGATAAAGATTTCGGTGCCATCGCGTTGGTCCTGTAATTGAGGGAGTCAAAAATGGGTTCAACAAGATGTGCAGTGCATTCGTCTACCAAAACCGTCATCAGATTGAAGAAAGGCAATTGATGAGCCTCCAAGAACAAAAATATGTTGACACTGTAACATAAAGATGAATCATAAATAAGTAGCAAAACGGCAACTAACTGCAAAAGTCCATTTTTTCAAGTGAGAAATATGTGATAATTGTAAAAACCCACTAGACACTGGCACCACTACACGCCTGAGTTTATTGTTGGCACTCAATGAGTTTATGCACTTTCAGAGGAGAAAAAATATTGAAATAAGATGAAATCAAATTGTGATTGGTGCTTTAGAGGAAAATGGTAAAACTGAAGATTTAATTTGAAAGAAGGCAAAAAAACGATCAAAGCTAGTAATATTAGTACAACTTCTATTCGTACCGCTTACATCAACTCGAATCAAGTTGATTATTAAATAGTAGGTCCGGTCAATGAGCTCATAAGTGGAATTAAGTGATATATGAAACACCAAACCGGAAAATAATGCAATGCAGTTTGCAACTTAGCAACATGAAAGAAATTCACACACCAAAATAAAGTCAAGATATATCAAGGTTCAAAGGAAGATATATTTGGGAATATCACCTAAGGATTAGCGTCAGTAAACCGTACGACGGAATGGTGCACATTGCTTCACTACGCAGACGCGCCTCCATCCGAAAACAAAATATCACAAATTATAACGATTGCACTATGCCTGATGAAGTGAACCTTAAGTTAAATAACTTTTTTAACGCGAACTTCAGTTCCGATATGTAAAACACACAGAGCAGGTATTCTTCAGAATATAAAAACATTCTAAAAAGCATTGCTTAACATAACAATTTTAATGATATTTCATTCGCAACACATATTGATCACATTAACTCAAGTAATATCAGCACCGTAAGTTTGGACGAACTCTTCTTCTGATACCTGCTCTCGGGCTCCCAGTTGTAGGGTAACATGGGGCAGCGAGCCCACTGCGGGTCACGGGCCCATAGCGGGTTTCTCGCTAAGTATGGCAGATATTGGTCCGTGTTCTCTACCGCCTTGGAACGAAGTTTTTTCTGATCAACTAAATATATTTTTTCTAGTCAAGGATACATTTTTTCATGTCAAGGACGAATTTTTTATCGCAAAGATATCTTTTTCAAGTCAAGGATATATAATGTTATGTCAATGAAATATTTTTCTTCGCGTCAGTGATAGATTTTTTAAGCCAAGAGTATTTTTTTTTCAAGTTATGGATATGATTTTTGAGTTGTTAATAAATGAATGAATATCATATTTTTTATTGCATTTTTCTTATTTTAACTGTAAAGTGTTGTTTTATCATTTTTAAACGAAAAATATGCAATTGTGGTAAAAAGACCAAGGGTGGGCGCCTTGCCCCAAGCCCATGGGCCCATTGCCCCAGGGGTGGGGCAATGGGCCCATTTTGACACTTTTTACAAAATAGTGTTTCATTACAAATGGAATAACTCTATAGGCGTCTAATTCACATCATACATTCCTCATTAGTTGCACCTTTAAACAAAACAAAGAACCACCTCGTATCAATTAAAACTTCATCAAAAATTTAGTTGAAAAAAAGTGGGGGGCGCGCTGCCCCACGTTGCCCTACCCCTCCAATTCTTCAAGTGAATTTACCCCAGAATATTTACCCTATCCTATCAATTTACCCTAGAATGTTCTTAATACTACCATCATCGTTACTTATAATTTAAAACGTTTCGAAAATCCGAAAATGGAAGAACGGAGAAAAATTTCACAAGATTTAATACCAAATAGATTCGCTTCGGTCACCGGTAAGCCTCGCATTGGTCAATGTATGCTGATTTTTTATTATTAACATTCGTTTACTTGCAAGAAGAAAATCGCGTCTTTTTGTAATATAACTATTAATATGTGTTAGGTAAGAAAGTTATTTGTTAGGCTAGTAATTTGGTTTAAAAGAGCGTTGAGTTTAAAAGCATTGAGTGTGATCAATGCTTTTTTTATAGAAAATTTTTGCTATGTGCTAGTAATAGCATTTTTAAGTATTATTTGATGAGATTCATATGAAAAATAAAGTTTTATTGCGGGTCGCATTGTTGTAAATCAATTTCTTCTAATATTATAGCATTCCTGTATAAAATTACGCTAAGAGGATGCAACCTGCACTTACTGAACACAAATTCAGTTGCTGACCCTCATTCATACAAGACACTTGTATTCTGTATTAAATTCAGGAAATGTATGATATGTGAAGGTCCATCTAAAAGACTGACATCAGAACGGAGGCAGAGAAAACATGATGCCCACCACCGAGACCTTGAAGCGTGGAAGCCTAAGCATCAGAAAATGACCAAATAAGAATAAATGAAATAATAAATACTCTGCTTTATAAACCTGGCACGAGATAAGTGGTACAGCACAATTTTCTTTGTACTTAACCAAGAAATTCTTAGAAAATCATAATACACTTTCACTCCCCCAACTACATGATCGATAAATATAAATATTTTTCCTATTTTCAGTTATTATTAAAAAAAATGCTTGTAATGGTATATTAGTTAATCATCCTATTTTCATTATTTATTAGATCCTTGTAATAAAATATTAGTTAAGCTCGATATAAATAATATTCATCATATTTTCAGTACTTATAAAATCCTTGTAATAAAATATTAGGCAAGCTCGATAAAAATAATATTCATCATATTTTCAGTACTTATTAATTCCTTGTAATAAAATATTAGGTAAGCTCGATAAAAATAATATTCATCATATTTTTAGTACTTATGAAATCCTTGGAATAAAATATTAGTTAAGTTTGCGTAGCTGGTGAGACGTAGCGTGCGGCAGAGCTCGTCAGACGCCGGCATTGTAGCGCTGGATGTAATCGCCCCACGGCAACAAAAGCTTCAATTTGAGTGCACACTAAACCCCCTTCCCCCTCCAGCCCCTTCCCCCTCCAGCCCCTTCCTCCCCTCCATGTTCTTGGGGGGATGCCTAGATGCCTATACCTTTCTTAGATGTGGGGGATGAGGGGTGGGGGTCTGATGCAAGCGATACCGCGGCAGCACAATGCCGACGTGTGGCCTTAATTTCAGGCTCGTGTATAAACGTCTTGAATTTCAGCAGGAGCAACCATTGTAACCATTGTGCTCTTGCAGCGCGTGTAGCGAGGATCATTTGCAGCGCGTAACCATTGTGCTCTTCACTGTTAATAAAAACGGTGAAAAAACGGTCCCACTGGCGTTCTAGTGGCAGGTCGCCCCGTGAAAATAAACCGTTTCACAGTTTTAATCAGATTTTTTACGGATTTCTAGTGTTAAATTAGAATAAAAACTGCGACACGGAGTTTCTTTTCACGTGCCGACCGGCCACTGAAACGTCGGTAATACCGTTAACGGTAATTTTTCTTAGTGTTGCAGCGCATGTGTAGCGAGGATCATTTGCAGCGCGTAACCATTGTGCTCTTGCAGCGTGTGTAGCGAGGATCATTTGCAGCGTGTAACCATTGTGCTCTTGCAGCGTGTGTAGCGAGGATTATTTGCAGCGTGTAACCATCATGATATTTCAGCATAAGCGTGTTTTCAGTGCCATCAATCTACCATAATGCTTTTTGGGGTGTAAGTACTGTTATTTGAATATTATCCTTATCTGAAATTGAGGTTGAGCAACAATACCAATAGATTTTTAGATCGTTCTGACATCTCTAATGGTTTAAATCATCGAAAAAATTTGATTTTAATCATAATTCAGAGTTTAAAAATCTTTGGCAGCTCACTCGCGAGTGCCTGACTAGATGATCTGGCTTATCATTAAACGGCGACAGCTTAATTAACCATTACGAACCTCACCATCGCGATCATCCTATTCTTTATGCAGGTCACAAAATTATAATAATTGTGATAATTCACTTGCTATGTATGCTTCCATCAAAATTAGCTAAGCTTATAATAGTTCAGTAAATTTATTTTCCGTGACGCCTTGATCTCTTTGTGCGCTGCAATCAAAATTGGATCAACTTCTCGCCGGGCGCTGCAGCTCCTTTTAAAAAGATTATCAGAAGCAATATCCTGCACATGTTCTCTGTCTTAACTCTGGTTGTCATGTTGGCATAGAGTGGAGTGGCCACCTAAAGGCCACCGATGATTCGCCTGTTATTCTCCTAAAATATTTACCAGTGGACTTTAGGCGGCTACAGTGAATATTGGCTTATGTTAGAAGAAGAGTGGCCACCTAAAATCCACCGATGATTCGCCTGTGATTCTCCTACAATATTTACCAGTGGACATAATGAGGCTACAGTGAATATTGGCTGAAGAGAGCTCAACGTCAAGATATTATTCTTGACAAACTCTAGCCCTCATGTCGGCTTAATGAGGCATTAAATATAAGAGTAGACAGATCATATTCTCATGCATTATACAGGGATTCAAACGCCTCATATTTTCAATAATTATAAATGCTTTTAGAAGCCTCATATTCTCATTAATTATGTGAGTAATAATGCCTCATATTCTCATTAGTTTAGTGAGCAATGAGGCCTCATATTCTCATTAATTATGTGAGTAATGAGGCACCAAATTCTCATTAATTATGTGAGTAATGAGGCCTCATATTCTCATTAATTATGTGAGTAATGAGGCCAGATTTACCCGACTAGGAAGGATAATGAGGAGTTGGAAAGGAATTTAATGAGTTTATGACACAATATGACACAGCTTTGTGTTCTGTGTTGACTTGTGTTCTGTGTTGATTTGTGTTCTGTGTTGACTTGTGTTGTGTGTTGACTTGTGTTGTGTGTTGACTTGTGTTCTGTGTTGACTTGTGTTCTGTCTTGATTTGTGTTCTGTATTGACTTGTGTTGTGTGTTGACTTGTGTTGTGTGTTGACTTGTGTTCTGTGTTGACTTGTGTTCTGTGTTGTCTTGTGTTCTGTGTTGACTTGTGTTCTGTGTTGACATGTGTTCTGTGTTGACTTGTGTTCTGTGTTGACAACATGACTGCAGGTTAATAACACAACATGACGTTAAGTATTTAATTAAGTATGTGTACACATGGAGCACAAACACACATAATTGATCACATCAATAAAATGTAACGCAGAAGCTGACCAAACACAACATTTATCATGGAATATTAGAAGTTTTTTTAATGTTAGTCAAAAATTGCGGTATCGTCAGGATGCACAGTGTTTCAAATTAATGAATGTTGAATTATTATTATTCTGTTTTATAAAAAATAATAGTTGAGTTGAAGAGAATTTATTTTAACATATAAGCTTTTTTAATGGTAGTCAAAAATTGCGGTATCGTCAGGATGAACTGTGATTCACCACGTCAAATGAATGAATGTTGAATTGTTGAATAATTCACTTTTATGAAAAATAATAATTGAGTTGAAGAGAATTTATTCATAAGGATGGAAGAGACGCTGTCGCATTGCTTCACTGTGCAGACGCGCCTCTATCCCTAAACAAAATATAAATAAAATATAATTCGTTAGAAATAATTATAACGATTGCATAAAGCCTGCTGCTGTGAACCTTAAGTTACATAACCTTTTTTTTCGTGAACTTCAGTTCTGATATGTAGAAAACATAGAGCAGGTATACTTCAGAATATACCAACATTCTAAAAAGCATTGCTTAACATAACATTTTTAATAATATATCTTTCAAAACACTAATATTGATCATCTTAAACCAAATCAACTTGAGCATAACAGGAAAAAAGCATGAAGTTTAATAGTATTTTACTAGATAACCTGAATATGGTTAAATCCAAACTACCATAATGCGCATTTAAAAACCAGGTTTTATTACAAGCCTGTGAGCTACAAATCATTCCGTATTCTCACACCCAGTAGCGAGTTTCGAACCTCCAACTTGTTTCTTCATGGCTCCATATTTGCATATCCTTAAATTATGCAGTACATGTTTGGAGACATGTTTACATATACACACATCATACAGCCTTTCTTATGGAGCCATGTTTACATTTACTTTTAATATACAGCATTTGTTTGGAGCCATGTTTACATTTCAATTTTAACATCGATGACGAATATGAAGCAGGGACTTGCAGCATAACATTATATTAACTTAACATTTTATTAACATAACAATTAACTAACATAATGTTTTCATAGATATAGCCTTTTATTGACTAAACATTTTAGTAATATAACATTTTATTAACATAACATTTAAGTAACATAACGTTTTATCGGCATAGCATTTTATGGATGTTCGGCGTTTATTTTACGGAACGATGCACCCCAAAAAAACGAAGAACAATTCCTAGCTGATGAAAAATGCGGCGGAGATTTGAGGAAACAGACGCGTGCAACCTTCTGTTGGCAGGTGGTAATGGCTTCCCTGTTGGTGGCAGGAGGTAATGGCTTCCCTGTTGGTGGCAGGAGGTAATGGCTTCCCTGATGGTGGCAGGAGGTAATGGCTTCCCTGTTGGTGGCAGGAGGTAATAGCTTCCCTGTTGGCGGCAGGAGGTAATGGCTTCCCTGTTGGCGGCAGGAGGTAATAGCTTCCCTGTTGGCGGCAGGAGATAATGGCTTCCCTGTTGGCGGCAGGAGGTAATGGCTTCCCTGTTGGTGGCAGGAGGTAATGGCTTCCCTGTTGGTAAAGGCTTGCAAAACTAAAAAACTAATAAAAGCAGGTATTAGGTGTTTATTCCTTAATGTTTTTCACTTGGCGCATTATTAATTCATTATTATTCATTATTAATAATTCAAAGTTGTATGTTTATGGGTAATTGACTTCTCATCGAGCAAGTTTCACGTTCTTTTTTCATGATTGTTTATTAAAAACTCGTTATTAATTGTAAATCTGGGCAAACTTATCATAGACAAAGCTCTTTTGAGCTGCCGCCGAATAGCCTGCTACATTTATTAATATATAAAACTAGGCTAAACGTACGGCAACTTGTTTATTCGCAATCCTCGTAAGAATAGCATTGTTGGCAGTTAGAGTTAACCTCCTAGCTCCAAACAGACCAAAATTAGAAGGGTCACCCCTAACCGATCTAATTTTGGCTGTTTACAATTAAACATTAATTCATCATTAATTCATCATTCATTCATCTTTTTACCGAAAAATTTCATTCTTTATTCGCATTATACAAACATATTTCATGATTGCATGGTAATGTAAACTTAACTTATTCGCTCAACTCGTTCATGCATGAAGTGTCAATTGCAAACGATTTTGCCATATATTACACTTAATCAAGATACTTCCGATACGCACACGCACCATCCGTACACTTGCCACGTACAAACGTCTTTGTTACTAGAGTTACGTCTTTGTTACTAGAGTTACGTCTTTGTTACTAGAGTCACGTCTTTGTTACTAGAGTTACTCGACATTTTAATAATAACATCGCTAAAGATATCATGATGCACAGCTATGATAAAGGTAGCCTTTATTTAGTTATTATACAAATCACACAGAACCAGGAGCAAAATACATGTATATCTTACTCAGAACATGTATATCTTACTCGGAACTTATATATCTTACTCGGAACTTATATATCTTACTCAGAACATGTATATCTCACTCGGAACTTATATACTGTATCTTACCCAGAACGACTCCAGCTAGATCACATTTTTCAATCTACAAATTAATCAATTAATCTTTCAACTAATCTCTCAAATACTAGATTGTATGATCCTGAATATATTAGTGTATTTTCACCTCTGGTGAATATACAGTAATATATTTAGTGTATTACGATTCGCATCCTAATATCTTTTATCGCACGCATTTAAATCTAAATGGGCACTTCATATGATCTATACGAAGACGTATCGAAATATATATAATGATGGACTTACGTTTATAAGGTTATCTCTTATATTGTAATTTATGACGTAAATTAGGTTCGAAGACGCTATATCTAAACCGTACATCTCCTTAGCATCGCCAGTACTTTACCTAACACTATGTAACATCACAGGTTCTTATGACGTCTAGGTTTGGGCGGGTAACATTTATACTTCTTCAAAACATTTATAATCAAGAGTATTAATAAGATAATAATTAGTAAATCAATAGGACATCTAGCGTAATCAAACATTACGTATGTCAACATTAGTGTCAACTTATCATCTAGTGTATCATTACATTGCTCGGTCAATGTGCATGTCAACATATCAACGTTTGTTTCAACACCTCATCACTGAAACAACATGCCCACTCAACACTCATGCCACTTTATCATCAAAAAGTTAAGCATATATATTTTTAATGATACGCACCTTCAAACATCTATATAATCAATCATTAATATCGTGAGAAAATTTATGTTTTATCTTACATTTGTTCTATTTATGCCTGTCGTCGTCGTGTTGTGGTTTGTTGTCTTCAATATGCTTTAATTTTTGTCATGTTCCTTATAAATATCTTTCTTCATAGTTCTGTTGTCGTTAAGTTCTAAATACTGACATCGCATGTGTGCACTCAAACTGACACCTACACTGTCTGTGTTTGGCCTGAATAAATACGATCAATACATTAACGCACTCAAGGCCATTCAATGAATAAAACATCTGCATAAGAACTAACGCCGCTCTATATAACAGCTGCCGTACAATATACTTACGTTTTGGTTCCTCAACATCCGTAAATCATCAGCGTTTTATGTGCACAGTAAGCGTGTGTAGTGAACGGCTTCTAGGATCCCAAAGAAACCAAACGCTATCGTGTAAATTTTTGAAATTTTCCCGTTTAACTTAGATTTTTGAGTCGATCTTTTAGTTTTTATATTATTTGACGAATTTTCGGTGTTGTTTTACAACGAATTTTAGTTTCTATAATCATAATCTGATCATAATGCAATTCATTTCATTATTTCCATCATTTAATTCGAATTGTAATTATCCGAGCAAGATATTTGCAGAATATGATGCGTTAATAAAGAATTTTTTTTTGCTAAAAAATTGAATTTTCTGGAGATAATCTTATTTAAACTCGATTTCTCGATTTTAACCAACTACAACTATTAAGATTTTGACTGGACTTCTGCCTTTGCCAATATCATACCACGCTCCCTTTACTAAACTTTTAAAGTTTTAGAAAGATATCTTCTATTTATATCTTTTCTTTCCTGCGTGTTTTCGGGAAAATTCAGATTTTTTCGTGTGATGAACCACGCGTTCGAAAACAGGACGAGTCCCTTTCTAGGATGTGAAGCCATTTTGGTATTTTAGATTGAGAAGTGCTTCAAGTTTTTTTAGAATGAGAAGTGCTTCAAATTTTTTTTTTAAATGAGAAGGGCTTCAAGTTTTTTTAATTTGAGAAGTACTTCAAGTTTTTTTAGATTGAAAAGTGCTTCAAGTTTTTTTTAGAATGACAATTGCTTCAATTTTTTTAGATTAGAATTAGAAGTGCTTCAAGTTTTTTTTTCTCTGAGAATTACTTCAATTTTTTGGGAAATGAGTAGTGCTAGAATTTTTTTAGAATGAGAAGTGCTTTACGTTTTTTCTTGATAGAAAGCCCTTCACGTTTTTCCAAAAGTCGCCATAAAATTTGTAGCCGATATCGAGCGCGCTGTAGCGACGAGCCTCAGACATGTCGACCTGCCATCACGAGGCCGTAACTTCGTCCAACATGACCGAGAACGACCGCACTTCATCGCAACTCTTCAACAAACGTCTATTCCTCGTAAAAATGTAGACTAATTTTTTTACATCTACTGTGAAAATTAGATTAATTCGTAAAACAGTAATTTGAATTAAATCGAATTCTAAACATGTAAAAGCCCATCAAGATTAGAATAGTCTAGGAAAATACGTTCCATAATGCGGTTTAAGCTTCCTGGTACAGAGAAATTTAAGGCTGAGACTTAATGTTCTTTGCCTATAATTTATACATTAACATTGTTATAACTATAATTAAACAAATCTATAACCCTAACCCCACATTTATGCGATATACATATATCGGAAGCGGTTATCTTGAGATCAGCGCTTCTCATTCAGAGTCCGTATGATATTTGCGGATATATATAAATTTTTATATATTATCAAATAATAGAAAAACCATCAAATATTCAATGCAAGACCTGATCAAGCGCTTTGCTATAATTTGTTATCTCCAGAAATATCTGCAGATATCAATGGCTGATCAGTCTCAAGTGATCCAAAGACTAGGGAAATGTAAGCCCATAATAAGAATTATACCCTGTTCAGTGTTCACTCTACGTAAGAGTCCAACACATTCTGACGTTCCAAATAATCTCGTAGGGAATTACACATTAAACATATATGAATAATATTCTGGTGCGACGATTATAACAAAGGTTCAGTTGCGTTGCTGAACAGGGCAGCCTCCTCGTCGTAAGAAGTTCTGTCTGCAAACTCAGCAGCTTCTTCTCGCGAGCTCACAGATTCTATTTTCTCGAGGTACGGCCTCGCTGAACTGCATGCTGGTGCGTGGGGCGTAGTTATAACACAAGGGACGGTCGAACTGATATCGGGTGTTGAACACTGGGTCTCTGTCGCCTGATGGCTGTTGAATTGATCAACATAGCGCGTCAGGTCCTTTGCTTTACACGAAATGTCCGATGATGAAACTGAGCGGTTGTCGGAAGTTTGCGCTAGCGTCGATGTCGCTGATGTGGACAAACCCATTTGTAAGAGGAGACCGCTGGGGTCGTTATCGTGCTGGGTATCCCCAGATGGGGTCAGGATTGGTGGGGTTATCAAGGGGATATTAGGAGGATCGAAGGGACTCAACGCTCGGCTCGAGGTGCCGGACACCGGCCGATACGCCGGCAGGAGGTTGTCTGCATTGACATCGGTGCTGGTCGTGTGGATGTCGTGCACTTCAGCTGAGTTGCGTGTTGTGTTGAAGTATGAAACTTGTGATAAATTTGGCTGAGAGTGACGAAAGTGGCGAGGCTGTAGGGCTCCTGAGCCGGTGGGTGCTTGGAAATGGTGAAGTGGGAGAAGCTGCTTACTTGTCTTCTGATGGTGAAAGTTATGGTGAGGCTGGTTACTGCCATTGGTGATGAATGTTGTTGTGGTTGTTACTTCTGAACAAACGGACTCTCGCTTGTTGCCCATGCCAGCAAAGAACCGTCGACTGTACCTGAGCAGATTTCGAAAAAATTAAAATAACAATTAATTAATCAATCTTTTAATGTTTAACATCAGCCCCATTAATGCGGTCAATCACATCCATGAAAAATGTTGAACTTGTGATTCCCAAAAAATTTTTGAAAGAAAAGTTCTTGCTAACTGGACAAAATATAAATAAAATCCTCGAGTCTGACGAGCGGGGCAAAATTCGACTCAGCGAGTCTCTGAAAATTGAGGAGCCTTCACAATGGCTCCTTGAATTTCTCGGGCGCGCGTGAAATACGTGCGAGCATTTCAGAGTTTTCAGGCCCAGCGATAAAAATGGTAAGGAAATTTATTCAAGGAAATGAATAAATGAAATATGTCCAAATATCGTTAGTGATCAAACGCAACTTCAGATGATATATAGTATATATATTTGTGACGTAATTAATCTACAGTAAATCTACAGTAATTATTTTATCTATGCGGCATAAGTGTGAAGGTAAAATATATCTTCCTTCCATTAATTGTAATTAGTGCAGTGTTTGAATTCGCAACGAAGAAACGCAAGACGTTTGAAATTTAACTCCATTGATGAATTCATACAATAAAATCTTTAAAATTTTCAGCAAATTTATATCTATGATCAATAGTTAATATATAAAACCACTTTATTGGACCATCTGTTGATGAATTCATACATTTTCTTGAATTGATGAATTCAATTTTGATTGAAAATGAATTGATGAATTCATTTTTTTTATGAATTCATACATTTTACAGCATTCTAGCATATTTATATCTATCATAGCTAATATATATGACCAGGTCTTTATACCGTCTATCCGTGCCACGTGATGCCCTAAAGTCCCTACCTGGACAATCTGTTAGCACGAGGCGACGTATCTCGCCCCAGCTTCTCCAAGGAGCGATTGTTGTTCAGTAGGCCGCGCTCGTTTCTCCACCGCGCGATGTGGTGGCGAATACTGTTCTGCACCTCACTGTTCAGGAAACAGTAGAACAGCGCCACCCACAGACCCTGAGAACACAACACGCACCAAATTACTTAGTAGAACAGCGCCACCCACAGACCCTGAGAACACAACACGCACCAAATTACTTAGTAGAACANCGAAGAGTATGTTGGTGGCCACTCACCCACATAATACGGCACACGAAGAGTATGTTGGTGGCCACTCACCCACATAATACGGCACACGAAGAGTATGTTGGTGGCCACTCACCCACATAATACGGCACACGAAGAGTATGTTGGTGGCCACTCACCCACATAATACGGCACACGAAGAGTATGTTGGTGGCCACTCACCCACATAATACGGCACACGAAGAGTATGTTGGTGGCCACTCACCCACATAATACGGCACACGAAGAGTATGTTGGTGGCCACTCACCCACATAATACGGCACACGAAGAGTATGTTGGTGGCCACTCACCCACATAATACGGCACACGAAGAGTATGTTGGTGGCCACTCACCCACATAATACGACACACGACGAGTATGTTGGTGGCCACTCACCCACATAATACGGCACACGAAGAGTATGTTGGTGGCCAGCACAGCAAACACTGGCACTCTGACCACCCAGTTCAGGTCGCTCTCATGGTGCAGGAAGCAACCTACGCTCACCGCCTCGTGGCCCATGGTCGACGCGCTCTGCGATGAGGGGGCGGGGGTGTTGGTTGATTGTAATGTTTATGGTATTATAAATGCCTTATATTGGCTTATTAAGACATAATTATGGTAATAATTTAATAATTAGTTATTATTTATTATTAGTTTAAGACATTTGGCCACAGTGTTCAAAGACGCGCAACAAGAATAGTTCCGGGCTTGAAAGGCAAGTCCTATGAGGAAAGATTAAAGATTATGAAACTTCCAAGCCTCAGTTATCGACGTCTGCGTGGTGACCTCATTGAAGTATACAAGTATACTCATGACTTATACAAGGTCCCAGAAGGATTACTAGAATTTGAAACAAGAACCAACACCAGGGGCCACGGATATAAACTAAAAAAACAGCGTTGGAACACATCCATGCGACAACATTTCTTCTCGCTTCGAGTCACCGACACGTGGAACAGCCTACCTGATAGCATCGTTGACGCTCCGAGTATGAACATCTTCAAAAACAGACTAGACGAAGCTATGCAGGAGCATATGTTCAGTTTTGAAATGCCTAGCAAATTACGGACCAGGCAATAAGTCCAGCAGCTATCTTCCCTTGTGAATCAAGTCACGAAAAGTTCAAGAATCGGCAACAGGCAATGGGCCTATTTCTTCACTTCTATTCTATTCTATTATGGTACTAATTTAATATCACAAGAGAAATGTTTAAATATTTTACATAGGCCTAAGCTCTGAGGCAAGACTAACTACACTGATGCTGGATTAAAAGACGTGTGCGGCAGTATTGGTTTAAGTAACGTAATTATTTTATTATGTTATGTCATTATGATGTAATTTTATTTATTTTGTACCGGTAGGTGAGTTGCTCCATGAACAATTTCTTCATAATTAAGTCACCAGTTCCAGTAATAAGGTGTAGTGCAGCCGTTTGGGGAATTATCCATCAGAAGATATAGTAGTAGAGATCAAGCTGCCTTGTGGCCATCTAGAGCAGGAGTATGACAGCAGACTTCAACTAGTTATGTCACTACCCTTGAAATGTAGTCATTAATTGACTAAAAAATATATAAATGAATAAATATAGCGGTTTCAGCGTTTATTAGGCCGTAGACCTGTCGCCAATTCTTAACATTGCAGAACATCCACAGCATGTTGCGGGCTTGAACTCGCAACTCACTGCTTCAAATTTTCTTTAACCGCCCGACCTCCTCACCGATTACCAGAAACTGGCGCACAGAGCTGGGATCGGACCGCACCTCTCTGCTCCAATCTTGGTAGTACTCTGAACTGTAACAACTCGGCCACCCCTTGCGATTTCATCTCGTTTTTTATGGTCATTTGGCGTGGTTAACTCGGGTGGTGAACATGTCAGGCTGTGTTGTAGAAGCTAGCACTCCTCACCACTGTGGTCATCATACGTGATCTAGTGTGGCTAGTACCCCTTCACATCGCTTCTGTCACTCGTGTGCCTGTGAGTGGGGCGCTGTCGTTGTACAAAACATGACAATTTTCAAAGCTACAACTGGGCATCCCGCTTCGTCTCGGTATCGTCTCGGACTTCTCCATTTGTTCGGAAAATTGTCTCGACGTTCATCACTAATCGGAACCAAGCTTTTATTATCATTTAGTCGGAATAAATTGAACAATAAACACAAAAACAATACTCACGCCAGATGGCAGGGCGAAGTATCGCGCCAGCACCCAGGCCAATATTATGGGTGCTCCACCAACTGTTGTACAATAAAGCCAGATAGCATTAAAAACATTAAACTTCAATAAATCTCTCAAATTCTTGAGCTGGGACCCATCAAATAATTTCTAAATTAAATCCAAAACTACATTCTTTGCATTAATTTCCCAAGAAATAATTGGCTGTATTGCATCAATTTTTTAAATTGTCTCGCATTGAACCTTCCAAAAATGTGTTATAATCATCAAACTTTTCTTGAATGAATCCCCTAGATTAATCTGTTTCAATTTCTTGCTTTGTCATGCATGTATTAATGAATGATGATATCATTACTTCCATGATCCGGTCATGATGAAGGCATACTATATGGGGTTAACATGTTTTAGTACTTGATAATTAGATGCATTTCCATATCACGGACGTAACAGAGAGCTACTAAGCATTCCGTTAATAATTTAAGATAATTAGAATTTATATAATATGAATTATATAATAAAATTATATACTATGAATTATACAATAGAATATGACTTTGAAATGCAGGGGTGTTAAGCTACTGACCCCAGCCGATGACGAGGTAGACCTTGAGCTTGATGTTCTCCACGGAGAACGTCTTCACCACCAACACGTACAAGTACAGACCTGCCAACATATTTACATTCATTTTCTGCGGGATATTATTGAATAATCTCATATATTATTGCAAGGCTGCTTGACGGGGGAATGTCTACCAATTATATTACAATATCATTATTAATATGTTAATATTTTTCATTTTCCTTTCTACAAATGTCAGTGTGTATTTGATAATTAGTTTATTTAATTCATACGAGTTTTTGAATAATGCATTTCAAATATCATATAAAATTTATTACCTTCAACAAACATCCACATGAAGTTGGCGAGCTCAGCGTACTTGAGCAGCACGCAGAAGACGCAGTCAACCTTCTCGTGGACGTGGAACTGCGGCAGCGCGTAGATAAATACGTCGCAAATATTATACGTATAAAACACGTGGCAAATATTATACATATAAAACACGTGACTCATATAAAACACGTGGCAAATATTATACATATAAAACACGTGGCAAATATTATACATATAAAACTGGCTATATGAACTAGCTACTCCATACGCTACTATTTATGATAATAATTTGACTGATTATTATTCTACTATTTATGAGACTCCTTGTACTCAAATGGTTCTTTGGCTTCGTAATGGCAATATACAAAGAAATTTGGTTTCATGTTCATCAAATAAGTTATGAGCATTGCCTGATACGGAAACAATAAACTTTAAACTTGGTAATAAATAACGAACATGAAGGTATAAGATGTGGGGCAGACAGACTTTAATGCAAATAATAAATAGCGAACATGAATGTATATGATGTGGGGCTGACAGACTTCAATGCAAGTAATAAATAGCAAATAAAAAGGAATATACTGCGGGCGGACAGACTTTAATGCAAATAATAAATAGCGAATATAAAGGTATAAACTGTGGGGCTGACAGACTTCAATGCAAATAATAAATAGCGAACATGAAGGTGCATGATGTGGTGCTGACAGGCTCTAATGCAAATTCTGTGAAGTAAATAGGAAGAGTGAAGACAGCGTGGCAATTGAATACGTAGCTCGAGGCTCTGGAGTGTCGGCATGAAAGGACCAGCTGGCCTCAAGGTGCATTTGGCAGACTTGTGAGTTCAAAAGTAGAGTGCCTTCCCAGAATATCCAGAATTTCGCTCTATCCATAATTTGTTAAAGTTATTGACTGTGAATACTTTTTTTTGGCCACTGTGTTGGTATTTTGATTTACAGGTACGATAATTTTTCAGCAAGTTTAATGATATTAATATTACTGAGTACTTAATATTTAAAATCAATCAATGTTTTCTGGAAGATATTTTCGTGGAAATCTTTACACATTTATCATGTATTCTCTCATTCAAGATATTTTAATTGGCATCTCACTTCCAAAATTAATAGAAGGCTAAGTCTCAATAATATACAAGTAAATTTCTAATTCAATTTTTATATATAGTCACGTGTAAATTCCGTTTATGTATTTCCATTTTTTCAGTTAATTATCAATCCCTTATAATCCTTGTGCCCGAATAACCTTAAGTCAAATTTTGTTGATCTTCAACCTATAACTTTTTATAATTTTTAAGTCTAAATATTTTCGCGACATTCGAATATTTTTTAGCCTCTCAACTTTCATGTTATTTCCAATTTATCAAAAAAAAATTCCCGCCTCATCACAAGTTCGAGCAACTCAAACATCGGAGGACCTCTCGCGCCTCGACAAATTTGCGGCCAAATGCCGAGCAAATAAACGGCCCTCAGGCAATCAACTCTAATTGCGAAATTAAATTCCGCTTCTAATTAATTTATTTAATTTGTTTGTGATGTGCCTGGATGCGCTTAAATTAACCAGCGGCAAGCTAAAAAAACTTTGGCGACCTGGGTTGCGTGTTCGCTACAAAACTCTTCGCGCTCCTAAGTTTTAATAAAACGACTAACAATATCAGTTATTAGTGTACCCATGTAATGCTTTTATTGCCACAAACATTTAGCCAATAATGTAAGGTTTAAAGTCTTTATTCAAGTAACTAGAAACCCCATTGACGCATCTCCTTTAATTAGCTATCCAATTGCAGACCTAAGCAGCGTGGCATTACTCGCGTTTTAATTACCAAATCAGTACATCTTTACCCATCACTTATTAGCCAAATTAAAGATCCTGAAACCTAAATTAACCCTGGCCGTCAATTGACCACTAAGCTGCGTGGCATTACTCGCATTTTAATAACCTCTAATAACCTCATTCAGTACCTCTTCACCTCATGACCTCTTCATACCTCTAATAACCTCATTCTTTACTTATTACCCAAATTAGAGACCATAAATCAACCCTGACCATCAATGGACCACTATATAAGCCGCGTGCACTCGCGTTTTAATAACCTCATTAAGTACCTCTTTACCCATCCCTTATTACCAAAATCAGAGACCATAAACCAACCCTGACATCAATGGACCATGACTCACCAAGATGGAAGCAGACGTGAGCCACAGCAAGTTGTGGAGCAGATAAGTGGCCAGGAGGTTGGCGTGGATGGTGTTGCGCAGGCACCTCAAGTCTCTTCCAAGTGAAACATTTGCATGAACAACTTCACTTTAATGGTAAGTTGATAAGTTCAACTGTTACAGCATACGAGAAACAATACAAACAGAGCATGAATTGAATTACTTGTTGTTGAATTCCTAACGCAATAACATACAAAAAATTATCTACATAATTTTCCTCGTTTAATTGAACGAGCTCTTCTCTTGCAAATTCTAATTCTATTACAAGCATTGTATGGAATGCAACGAATATTAATAAAATAGCTGGAATTGTTCTAGATATTTCAAGCTTTATCAAATTCGGCAAGTATAAATGAATGAGTTTACATTTATAGACCTTTTAATATACTTGCCTATGCTAGTGAAGGATTACTAGCTAGAAGCCTTGTTATTCAATTTCCGTTACTCTCTCAATAAAGTCTACGGTTAGTGGGAGTAACATTTCATTATGTCCCTACAGTGCAAGGGAGAGACCTCTTAGCGACAAACTCTACTGTTATTACGCCTAGTATTTAAGTATCTCTAATGAGTAGGATTAGTCGCTACGATAGCAGTCATAACCTTTTAACCTGATTTTTCATCTACAATAACACATATTATGCCTTTCATATCACATTTATCTGTATCCTTCGCTAACATAGCAAACTTCTAATAAAAAAATCACTCACTAATCAACGAGCCTAAAATACACGTACAGTGTATACTTATAATGAAAAGGTATGAATAACTATTGCGACATTAGTAAAAATCGTCACGTTCATTCATTATAAAATATTTAATAAATAAAAGGCTGACTTGAGGGCGGCGAAGACAGCGAGAGCGATGAGCACGGCTACGAGACTGACGCTGTAGCCCACGTAGAAGATCAAGAGCTTCGTCTTGCCAGACTGTCCGTGCTCTACCGACTGAACGAATAACAAAACTTTTATCTTATATAGAAATATATTTAATATATTTATTGAAGGCTTTGTACAACTTTTAGTTACATAGTTACATTAGCTGTACTAATGGAACCAAACATTGATAAAACATACATAACTAAACACATATAACATAACAAAAACACATAACTAAACATAACTAAATATGGAACATTAGTTGTACTAATGTTTTGAAGTCAATATTTAAATATGATTAACTTCACGTATGTTCTATTTTATATGTTACTTTTATAGTACATTATTCATGTCATTTTTCAATAGTAAATCTCGCTCATATTTCGGTGGCAGCTTCAGCACAGTGCTTTCTGCACCACAGTGTTACGCTGCTGGCACAACTGCACGAGTTTTCGCAAATGCGATGTAATCTTTGCAAATATCAAGTCGTCTTTTGGTTAAACTTTGAATAACGAAGGACAATTTTGAAGGGTAGATAGTATATGCCTCTAAGTTTTGTTCATTGGCCAAACTTTCTGACAAAAATGCATTTTTACCATGAACAAAATTGCAAACTTAGTCCCAAACTGATCTCTCGTTCGAAGAAACAGATGTTAAGAAGCTGGGATGTATCAATCAAATCGTTATTACAATTATTCAAAAAATCATTATTTCTGAAAAAACATCATTTTTCATTCGCGATAATTTTCATTTGATGATATAACAGAAAGAGAGAGGGGGGGGGGTTTCTTGGTAGTGAACGTAAAAATGTAAACATACCCATGGCACTCACCGCTAGTGGAACTCATCACTCAAGGCACTCATCACTAATGGCACTCACCGCTAGGGGAACTCATCACTCAAGGCACTCATCACTCATGGCACTCACCGCTAGGGGAACTCATCACTCATCCACTCACCACTCCCGCCACTCACCACTCCCGCCACACACCACTCACGCCACTCACCACCCACGCCACTCACCACCCACGCCACTCACCACCCACGCCACTCACCACGAGGGGCACCAGCTCGCTGCAGTGGTCGTAGTTGGCTTGGGTCGCCCAGGAGCCGTTGTCGAAGCACTGAAGCGTCGCGTTCTCTGCGGCAGAACAACGCAAAACATGCAGCATAACTTCCATTTTTAGCGCATTTTCTCATTTATGGAAAAAATGCACTATTGTGCTCGCCATGTCCGTCTGTCTGTCTGTCCGTCCGTCTGTCCGTCTGTCCGTCCGTCCGTGACCTCATGTTTTCGTCGACGAGAAAATGCGCTCTCTGTCACTCACCGCAGTGAGTACTGAGTTATATTTTTTCTATATTGTGCGATAATTACATGGAAATATGTATCGTATATATGATCTATATACCCATTACTGCCCTAATGGAACACAAAACCTGCACCACAACTTCCAGTATCAACATTTCTTTGCTGAACTACTTGAGTTTAAAAATAAACTATTGAATTATGATATATTTTTGAGTTCGCTGATGTATCAGAGAAATTAAACTCATCAAAACCTAACTCAAAAAATAAACAACGAAATCAAAAACAAAGAAAATGTCTCATTTGTTGATGATACATTTTCTAGTTCTGTGTGATGGAAATAGATACAACTTGTATCATGGCTTGTAGATAAAATATTCAACGCTAATCTGTTTTGAATTTCTAACCAAGGAGTTTATTTTTCCCGACCCTTCAGTGAATTATCAGTGATTAAATAAGATAACTGTTCAAGTTTACGTTAAAGCTCTGTATAAATCTGTTGTATAAATATAAAAGCTATATCAGTGCTGGTGTATCAAATGTTTTACAATCATTCTTACTTTTTAGGATACGATAACTTAAACATGCGCAAGCCGCAATATATACCCGTATTCTAACTGTAATGTATCAATTAATATACATTCAATTCTCTCCTAAATTTTCCAAATTTCCATTCCACTCCAAATAAAAATGAAATTTCCACTCCAGGCTCCATAATTTCACTTCGCACTTCAAACCACTCCACTCCAGATTCTCTCAAGTGTCTTCTCTTTCTAGGAGTTTCAACTTAGCGCCTCGCGAATGGCAGAGCCTGAGGCCTTAAATGGCGGTGCCTAAGGCCTTAAATGGCGGTGCCTGAGGCTTTAAATGGCGGTGCCTGAGGCCTTATAAAGCGACTAGTGAGGCCATAAAATGCTGTGCCTGAGGCCTAAATACAGGTCCCTGAAGTCTTAAAAGGCGACGCCTGAGGCCTTGAATGATGGTGCCTGAGGCCTTAAATAGCGACGCCTGAGGCCACAAATGGTGATGCCTGAGGCCTTACATGGCGCCGACTGAGGCCATAAATGGCGGTGCCTGAGGCCTTAAATGGCGGTGCCTGAGGCCGTAAATGGTGGTGCCTGAGGTCTTAAATGGCGGTGCCTATGGCCTTAAATGGCGGTGCCTGAGGCTTTAAATGGCGGTGCCTGAGGCCGTAAATGGCGGTCCCTGAGGCATTAAATGGCGGTGCCTGAGGCCTTAAATGGCTGTGCCTGAGGCCTTGAATGGCGGTGCCTGAGGCCTTAAATGGCGGTGCCTAAGGTCTCAAATGGTGGTGCCTGAAACCTTAAACAGTTGTGTCTGAGGCCTTACATAGCGACGAGTGAGACCATAAATGGCTGTGCCTGAGGCCTAAATGGCGGTGCCTGAGGCCGTAAATGGCGGTGCCTGAGGCATTAAATGGCGGTGCCTGAGGCCGTAAATGGCGGTGCCTGAGGCATTAAATGGCGGTGCCTGAGGCCTTAAATGGCTGTGCCTGAGGCCTTAAATGGCGGTGCCTGAGGCCTTAAATGGCGGTGCCTAAGGTCTCAAATGGCGGTGCCTGAGGCCTTAAACAGCTTTGTCTGAGGCCTTAGATAGCGACGAGTGAGGCCATAAATGGCTGTTCCTGAGGCCTAAATGGCGGTCCCTGAAGTCTTAAATGGCGACGACTGAGGCCTTAAATGGTGGTTCCTGAAGCCTTAAATAGCGACGCCTGATGCCTTAAATGGCGGTGCCTGAGGCCTTTAATGGCGGTGCCTGAGGCCTTAAATGGCGGTACCTGAGGCCTTAAATGGCGGTGCCTAATGCCTTAAATGGCGGTGCCTGAGGCCTTACATGGCGACGACTGAGGCCATAAATGGCGGTGCCGGAGGCCTTAAATGGCGGTGCCTGAGGCCGTAAATGGCGGTGCCTGAGGCCTTAAATGGCGGTGCCTGAGGCCTTAAATGGCGGTGCCAAACGTCTCAAATGGTGGTGCCTGAAACCTTAAACAGTTGTGTCTGAGGCCTTACATAGCGACGATGGCCTTAAATGGCGGTGCCTGAGGCCGTAAATGGCGGTGCCTGAGGCCGTTAATGGCGGTGCCTGAGGCCTTAAATGGCGGTGCCTGAGGCCTTACATGGCGACGACTGAGGCCATAAATGGCGGTGCCTGAGGCCTTAAATGGCGGTGCCTGAGGCCGTAAATGGCGGTGCCTGAGGCATTAAATGGCAGTGCCTGAGGCTGTAAATGGCGGTGCCTGAGGCCGTAAATGGCGGTTCCTGAGTCCTTAAATGGCGGTGCCTGAGGCTTTAAATGGCGGTGCCTGAGGCCGTAAATAGCGGTGCCTGAGGCCTTGAATAGCGGTGCCTAAGGCCTTAAATGGCGGTGCCTGAGGCCTTAAATGACGGTGCCTGAAGCCTTAAATGGCAGTGCTTGACGCCTTAAATGCCGGTGCCTGAGGCCTTAAATGGTGACGCCTGAGGCCTTACATGGTGACGACTGAGGCCATAAATGACGGTGCTTGAGGCCTTAAATGGCGGTGCCTGAAGCCTTACAAGGCGACGAGTGAGGCCATAAATGGCTGTGCCTGAGGCCTTAAATGGCGGTGCCTGAGGCCTTAAATGGCGGTGCCTAAGGCCTCAAATTTTGGTGTCTGAGGCCTTACATAGCGACGAGTGAGGCCATAAATGGCCGTGCCTGAGGCCTAAAATGGCGGTGCCTGAGGTCTTACATGGCAACGAGTGAGGCCTTATATGGCAGCGAATGAAGCCATAAATGGCGGTGACTGAGGCCTTAAATGGCGGTGACTGAGGCCTTACATGGCGACGAGTGAAGCCATAAATGGAGGCCAGTGAGGCCATCCTTCTCGAATATTTCTTTCGACCAACAGAAATCCGTCACGAGTTTGCCAGGAAAAATGTGGACCCACATTTCCGAGGTGGCATTTTTTAAGAATACGAGTTTTCTTTCGCGGATAATTCGTCATCAAGAAGCTGCGAGGATTTCCGTGGACTTTTGCCCGAAAAATCCACCGAATTGTTGCCTCGAGCTTTGTGTCTCTTCCGACGAAGGCCTTAGTCTGCACAGGACTTTTTTAGGTTGTTTTTTTGAAGTTATTTTAAGTGCTTTTTTGAGTTTAAGGTGCGATCTTGTCCCGAGAACAATAACTTTATACTTCAAAACATGTCGATAATGGTTTTCCTATTCAACATAATACTTATCTAATTTAACATTTTTCGGCCGAATTTTAGCTTCATCTTATGTAAAAGCATAATTAGCTTAAGATACCAGAATAATTAATGCACGATGAGAATATTTAGTGCGTGGAAGAATATCATAAGCGGGAACAAGAGAAGAGCCTTTTCGTTCAAAACAGAGACGGGAACAAGAGAAGAGTCTCTGTGCTCAAAACAGACACGGGAACAAGAGAAGAGTCTCTGTGCTCAAAACAGACACGGGAACAAGAGAAGAGTCACTGCGCTCAAAACAGACACGGGAACAAGAGAAGAGTCTCTGCGCTCAAAACAGACACGAGAACAATAGAAGAGTCTCTGTGCTCAAAACAGACACGGGAACAAGAGAAGAGTCTCTGTGCTCAAATCAGAAACAGGAACAATAGAAGAGTCTCTGTGCTCAAAACAGACACGGGAACAATAGAAGAGTCTCTGTGCTCAAAACAGACACGGGAACTAGAGATGAGTCTCTGCGCTCATAACAGACACGGGAACAAGAGAAGAGTCTCTGTGCTCAAAACAGACACGGGAACAAGAGAAGAGTCTCTGCGCTCAAAACAGAAGCGGGAACAAGAGAAGAGTCTCTGCGTTCAAAACAGAAGCGGGAACAAGAGAAGGGTCTCTGTGTTCAAAACAGCAACGGAAACAAGAGAAGAGTCTCTGCGCTCAAGACAGAAACGGGAACAAGAGAAGAGTCTCTGCGCTCAAAACAGACACGGGAACAAGAAAAGAGTCTCTGTGCTCAAAACAGACACGGGAACAAGAAAAGAGTCTCTGTGCTCAAAACAAACACGGGAACATGAGAAGAGTCTCTGTGCTCAAATCAGAAACAGGAACAATAGAAGAGTCTCTGCGCTCAAAACAGACAAGGAAACAAGAGAAGAGTCTCTGTGCTCAAAATAAACACGGGAACAAGAGAAGAGCCTCTGTGCTCAAAACAGACACGGGAACATGAGAAGAATCTCTGTGCTCAAATCAGAAACAGGAACAATAGAAAAGTCTCTGCGCTCAAAACAGACAAGGGAACAAGAGAAGAGTCTCTGCGCTCAAAACAGACATGGGAACAAGAGAAGAGTCTCTGTGCTGAAAAAAGACACGGGAACATGAGAAGAGTCTCTGTGCTCAAATCAGAAACAGGAACAATAGAAGAGTCTCTGTGTTCAAAACAGAAATGGGAACAAGAGTAGAGTCTCTGTGATCAAATCAGAAACAGGAACAATAGAAGAGTCTCTGTGTTCAAAACAGAAATGGGAACAAGAGAAGAGTCTCTGTGATCAAATCAGAAACAGGAACAAGAGAAGAGTCTCTGTGCTCAAAACAGACACGGGAACAATAGAAGAGTCTCTGTGCTCAAAACAGACACGGGAACAAGAGAAGAGTCTCTGCGCTCAAAACAGAAACGGGAACAAGAGAAGAGTCTCTGCGCTCAAAACAGGAACGGGAACAAGAGAAGAGTCTCTGCGCTCAAAACAGAAACGGGAACAAGAGAAGAGTCTCTGCGCTCAAAACAGAAACGGGAACAAGAGAAGAGTCTCTGCGCTCAAAACAGGAACGGGAACAAGAGAAGAGTCTCTGCCCTAAAAAGAGAAACGGGAACAGGTAAAGTCTCTGCGCTCAAAAATGTCACAAAAATCCAACGGGATTGCCAAACGCGCGGCATAATCCATGCAATCTCGCTGGCTGTACGTGGATTTAATCAGCACCAGCCCTCCGATTGCTGTGCTCCCAAAAGCTGGAATTGTTCTCGCAAAATACTATAGTTTTATTCAGTAAAGTTGAGGTGAGTTATTATCACTGGACCGATACAAGGTTGGTATAGAACAGTCAATCGCTTCCCAGTTCGAAATTCTCGCAGTCATTGCGGCCGTTCGCCGCAGAGACGTTCGCAGACGCGCAAATCTAGACCGTTTTGGCCGACTTCACCTCGCTGGGCCATACTTTCAAAATTCGCTAAGTGAACGTAAGTAATTACGCTCTATTTTCTTGTCTATGATTGGTGGATTTTGCTTGAAAGGCCGTCAATGATTGGCTGATGAATTTACGATCTCATAACTTTTTTTGAAAGTATGGGCCCATGGCTTTAAAAGTGGCCCAAGGCGGTAAGGATGCAACAAAATATTCATAATTGTAGATCAGAACTAGCGAATATTTATGCGATATTTCTGCTTAATTCCTTCCCTACCAATGGTGAAAAATTAAAAATAATCGTTTAAGCCCCTGCAAATTGTGATGACTGGCGTACATTTTTCTTCACTCGAGAGGGCTTCTCGTGGCTGGACTTGAGCACCTAATTTGGCTCGCATAATTCGCTGAAAATTTTATCTCTTTTACGCAGAACAATTTTTTGCCTTACGTGTTGGGATCAGAGTAAAATTTCTGACGGCAAAAATGCAAAGCAAACTTGAAATTTAGTTCATGAAGCTACAAATATGAATGAGAGATATTCAGATCATGAAGCTGCTCATATGAATGAGAGATATTCAGATCATGAAGCTACTAAAATGAATGATAGCCAGATCATGGTGCTGCTCATATGAATGAGAGATTTTAGTTCTCATTGCTGTTGTATTGAGAACACCAAGAAAATGAATGGTGTCACATAGCCCAGATAGTGACACACTTTCATACCAACAGCACGAGCAACAAGCAAGCGTAGTATTAATGCTCCATTTTCAGGGCCATACTTGGTCAAGATGCCCTCACATGGACAGAAATGGATGCGTCGTTTGCACTAAGTCTTGCTCGTTTCCTAGAGTAAATGTTTGGTACTGGCGGCCGATGGGCAGACCAATGGCCATGGAATGCAGCAGCAATTCGGCCTGGTTCACTGAGCCACGTTTAATGAGACTCACTATAGGCCAGGTTAATGAGGCTCACTAGGCCAGGTTAATGAGGCTCACCAGGCCAGGTTCATGAGGCTAACTTTGTAGTTACTCGCGTAACTTTGGGGCAACTTTGGGCCGACCGCAGGGCGAAAGCGTAACTCTGTAGATGACCGAAATACAGCGACGCGGCTGAGGGAGTAAAGATTGGGTGGTGGGGCTGGTGGATGAGATGCTGGTGGATGTGTGGTGGGGCTGGTGGATGAGATGCCAGTGGATGAACGGTGGGTTTACTGTTGGATGCAGCATTAGCTGAAATTTCGAGGTTGGATATATTGGCTGGTCGAGATGGTGGCGATCGATGCGTGTCTGACCAATGACAAGGTGATGGATGTATGGCTTGTGAGTGATCAGCCATACTAAGAGTTATCATTATGTTCAACCTTTGGCCTCAGAGGCTCCAATTTTCCCAACCTCCGGGCCTCAGAGGCACCATTATATCTCTGGCGTAGCAGGCCACTGAGGCGTTAAGCGGTCATCACGGCCTCCGTATTGCGCGGCCTGCGCCTTTAATTCAATTCAACGTCGGCCGGCCTGCGTGGAACAGTTCGTGCCTGCGTGGAACAGTTCGTGTCTGCGTGGAACAGTTCGTGCCTGCGTGGAACAGTTCGTGTCTGCGTGGAACAGTTTTGGTAGGTCTGTTTGAGGTTTTAGTTGAAGATTCTAAGTCTTCCAGAGCACTCTTCTTGGTTTTTGAAGAGGCAGCTGGGAAGTTCATTCTTCTTTTCAGCGATTGACTGAGCTTATTCTTACTTGCAGTTGGTGAGAGAGACTCGAGCGTTTTTCCCCCCTTCTTGAGCTTTTCTTTTGAGCTTTGATCCTTGGGCTTCATGTTCGTTGCCGTTGGGAGGTGGTCCCCTAGGAGACGGCCCTCCTTTCGTGAGGAATCCACCCTTGGTTTCTTGTTGGGTGATATTGTCCTTGAGATGCTGATGAGAGTTGGTATTTTTGTTGATGTTACTTTATATAAATTGTCAGAACTCAGTAACACTTATAGTTATAGCACTGGTTTTAGAACTGGCAGGTTTTGTCACTGCAGAGCTCACATGTCCGCTCACCACAAACTCACAATCAAAACTGTACTGCAAGTGCAACTGTGCAAGACCCTTGCGGCTTGCCTTGCCTTGAAACTTGAGCTTGACTACGTAAGGAGTGTTTCATTAATGGCGCAGGGACCCCGAAAGAATTTCGAAGAAACACTTAGATTCAGATCCGCATTCAGATTTTGATTTTGACTTTACGTCCTTGTCCTCGCCGTATTGGTACCTACGTGAAATCGACACTTTTAGACTCACTTTTGTACTTCCAGCCCTGCTACGAAGATGAAATTTTGGCCCATAATAGAGCCTGATTTTAGATTGACGAATCGAAAGTCGGATCCCCAAAATTCCCCATGGGGAAGACACAAATCCTCAAAAATGAATAATTTTTTCAAAAATTCACCAAAAATCAGCCGTTGCTTGCACGCGCCTCTATCTTGGCTCCTTTTCTTCTCCTTGGTTGGGGCAAGTTTCCGGAAATTCTTGGCCAGATCCGCTCAAAAAAACACCCCCAGAGGGGGAAAAGCAAAAAAATTATCAAAAATTTGACAATTTTTTATAAATCGGAGAAATTTTTTTTGGACGTTGCCCTTTGAGGAAACGATAGAAAATAGTGAGATCTTTCATAGAAAAAATTGAAAAAATTCTGGAATTTTTTTCCGCCGAGAAAAAGCCGTTTTAAATTTTTGGCAGTTTTCTGTGGAGGCCAAACGGTTGAAGCTAGAAAGGAAATTTTTACGTCAAATTATCTCAAAATGAGAGTTAATTAAGGTTTATATCGAACGATTTCTCAATAAACTGCTTGGCTCGCGAGATATTCGAAAAAAATCGATTTTTTGACTTTTTGGCAAAAATTCAAGGCGAAATAACTCGAAATCCGTGCAACTCACAGGAACGTTTATTTCGATAAAAAATCATCCCCAGACTTGTTTTATGATATGCAGTTGAAAAAATTTCAAAATTCGAAAAAAAAATTTTATTCTCAGTTATTCTCAGCCGGGATTAAAACCACAGGCGCCAAACTTGGCACACATGTTGGGCATGATTGCAGGTATTCCATAAACTTTTTTGGGCCATCCAGGGTCGTTTTTGTGGCGACAACGAATTAAAATCTAATTTTCTTCAAATGAGTTTTTTGTGAGAACTGCGTAGTCGATCGTCACCAATTTTGACACGCATATAGGCACCATCGGCGTGTCTTATGTATACGTTTTTGAGAGGGGTCTTCATTATGAATATTTTCGAGAAAAAAATTCAAAACCGAAATTTTTGAAAAAAATTTTTTCTCAGTCAGAAAAAAAAGCCACACGTTTCAAACTCGGTACACATGTCGACCATGATGAGAAGTATGTCCCTATAAATTTACAGCCCTCTAGCATCAATTTTACGACTATAAAAAAAACCCTCCCCCTCCCCACCCAATTATTCGGCGACAAAGCAATGAATTGACTCGAAACTTCGCACATGTCTAGGGCATGACTTCCTGTACATGCGGTGAAATTTTCATTTGGTCATCGCTTAGTATTTTTTTCCACAAAATCAAAATAATCGTAAAGTTTTGTCGTGGAACCGATGTCCGCTCCTTCGCGGAGTTCCGTCACCTTGAACACTATTAAAGTTCATAATCTATCAGTTACCTTCATTAAAATCATTTACTTCTACCAGGATTGTTGAACTGTATAGCGCTCCCTTAGAATGGTACGACTCCTGCTACGACCGTACTTCAATCGCACTTATGCAGCCGTATCACCAGCGGATGGGTCGCAGCTGTGTAGCCGATCGTCGCCGCTAGAGGCTGTTCCTCAGAACTATCATGTTTCCTTGATATTGATGTCTCACGGTCAGTCTTGCCGTAGGTTGTTCAATTATGACCGTACTGAATATAATTCTGGCGCAGTGCTGGAAACTTGAATTTTCGCAATTACCAAACACTCATTAGCAAGAACGAAGATTAACTTGTTTTTTCATATGCAAACTTGTTCCATATGTAAGCTTGTTCCATCTGGAAACACGTTCCATCTGTAAACTTGTTCTACCTGGATCTTCTTCCATCTGGAAACTTGTTCCATCTGTAAGCTTGTTCTATCTGGAAACTTGCTCCATCTGCCAACTAGTTCCATCTGGAAACTTGTTCCATCTGTAAACTTGTTCCACCTGGAACTTGTTCCATCTGGAAATTTGTGAATTTCAGGGCATTCCTACCCGATTCTTTTCTTCACTCTGCGAGCCCGAGGCGAGTCGTCAGACACGCGAGGGCTCCCAAGTTCTAAAATTAAGGCCGCTTGGTTGAAAATGCTCGGCCGATAGGCCGAGTCGTTGTATATGTGTTTGTCTTGTTTTTATTGATAGATCTTAGGTGTTTGCCGTATCAGCAGTGGCTTAGTCAACAGAAGTTCATAATGGGACATATACAAATCGATCGGGTTGAATAAAAGGTAAGTTGGTCTCAACATTTGAGCGAAATAAAACAAAATTATGATATTGAGTGCTCCATAAATGATTTCAGACCGTAACATTCCAGACTTTCTCACTTTCTCTCTTCGATTCTCACTTTCGAGAACCAGCGCAGAATAGTGCACAGAGAAAAATTTTTTGCGTTTAATCATATTGTTTAGCATAGAAACAAATGCTGATTAGGTTAGGTTAGGTTAGGGTAATGTAAGGTTGGGCTCGAGATAATTACATTATTTTGAGTACGGAAAGTTTATTATGAGTATGGATGGAGTAGAGCCGTACAGGTTAGGTAAGGTTGGATAAGGTAAGGTATAAATAATTATTGTTACATAGATTATGGTAGATGGGGAAAGGCTAGACAAGTTTAGGCAAAATCAACAATGTGAAATACAGAGAGAGTAGGCAAGGTTTTAAAATATATGGAAGTGGTCAATTCTTTTGATGTTTTCGGAATTGCGTTTGAGTTTAAATACGATATTTGCAGAGTGAGCTGATGATTGCTTGAGTGCTGTCTAATGTTGCAATTGATTAGATATGAATTGTGACTGTGAGTATTGGAATTCTTTACAGGAGTTGTTTTGGTGGAAGTGTGCTATTTTAATGATGGCTTTTTGAAATTGATTGTTTTTAGAAGTGATAAGATATAGAACTGTGAGTATATATTGTATATGCCTTAATGATGGAGTTGTTTGTGGTGAGTGAATTGCGTGGTTATGATGTGAAAAGAGTGCGCTGGTGATTGAATTGACTAGGTGTGTTATTGATGTGATTTATATTATTATATTGAGCTGTTTGTATGCAGGTAATGTTGAAATTATATGTGTGAAAAGGGACTGTTGCGGCATGATTGTCCCTGATGTGCTGGTTATATTTACTCAGCCTGAGGTTTAGAAGCCGCAGACTACGCTTGAACTCCGTAATCCAGACAAGCGACATAGTGCCGAAAGATAATAGCGCCTTAGGTCTTCAGTCTTACTTTCTGGACAATTTTTTTAAACATAAAATTAGTTATGTAGCGAGATCCGCTACAACTGTATTCCAAAATTCCTTATAATACCATATGAGGTACATAGCTATTGATTAGTGATGCTTTTAATTACATTCAAATACGTTTTGAATTGAGTGAATAATAAGCTGAAAATATACGTTTTAATAAGAATAGGAACAAAATAAAAATTGTTATAACCGAGGTCATGGTGCATTGCTAATATTAATTAATTGTTTCAAATTTCATACGGATGTATTCAAATTTGAGGGAGTCATGAGCTGAACACAGGTGCAAAACTGGCTTTTTACGTTTGAGTCCACTGGCAAGGTGGCATTGAGAGTGGAGAAATGTCGATTAGGTGGTGCTGCAGTAATCACAGTAATTACAATTATTAAACCTAAAAAGAGTCGGAGCTAACTATTCTGCGTCCAATTTGAAACTTTAGATAACAACATTCAAGTGGAAGCTTTTCTCTTGATTGCTTCTATATTATTGGCCTATGGATGGGAAAAACTTTAGCGTTAATTTACGAGAATCCTTGTGTTCTTCATACTTAGCGGGTAGGGCCTATATTTCTTTCTTACCTCCAATTTTGAACTCGATGCGGACTCGCAGTGAGAGAGTCAGCGGCGTTCATACGGTAAACACCTTACGATTGTGCCCTGTGATTACTAGAATTCCTCTGAGATTAACGTAAAATTTTCCTCCGTGATTAACGTAATACTCAGAATACCCACACATTTATCAACTTGATTTTGAATTTGCTTTTCTGTATACTACGCGTATACAAGTTAAGTGTCTAATTTAATTTTCAAGAACCCGGCTGGCTTTCTCGCCCCTCCCCCCTCCTCTTCTCTTCATGAGAATCACCAGAGTTGCCGAACATGCTGGAAGAAGTTTCCGTACTGGGCGTCCACTTGCTCAGCCGCCTCATTCATCAGTCAGACTTCATACAGAACCGTGCTCACTTGCTCCTCCCGTGTCCATCAATCAATTTAAAATACTTTGTAACGCTAGCAGCCAAACCGATTTACGAATTTTAGAGTCTCTTTACATCCATAAACTTAAACCTAAATTGAATAACCAATCCAGCTCTTTTCCTCTTTCGATTCCAGGTCAATAGTTGTTTTTTTCCTTTCTTTCCTTATCATTTTCTAAATTTATTTACTAAAATTGATTTCCATGTACTTCCAGATGTATTCTACTAGCTGATGATGGGCATAGCCCGAAACGTTCTGTTTTATTTATCTAGGACCTTTATTCAGTAAAATGCTTTATGCAACTTTTTTGGTTTTAGCCTTTATTCTTAAACTGAGAAGAACTCCTAGAGCCTTAATCTTAGCTTGCAATATGAATAACTAAAATCTATCTATTTCAAAGAAATATAAATAAATTGAATTACTTGAACATGTTTGGAAACTTGAATTTCTTACTGAATGAACTAATACAAGATTCTTCCTTCATAATGTTCAAAATTAAACTCGTATAAAAGAGTATGTGCAATATCTGTATGCAACAGGCGATGTATAGATGTCATATCCGTACTAAAGAAATGTCCCATTTTGTAGTTACCATGAGAAATCAAACTGAACAAAATATTATGATCATAATAGAAAGGATTGTAGCCAAAGTTGCACCACGTAAAATGCTTGCTATTTGCTCTTACAATGACGCCACAGTAATGAAGCATGGGATCTTATATATCATTGTTATTTGATCACATCCATTCCTACAGCTCCTGAAATTGTAATTTGGGTGTGCAGCTGATAGTGTGTCAGCCATGCAGCTGATAGTGTGTCAGCCACGCAGCTGATAGTGTGTCAGCCATGCAGCTGATAGTGTGTCAGCCATGCAGCTGATAGTGTGTCAGCCATGCAGCTGCTGTCTCTTATACACATCTAGATGCGTGGAACAGTTCGTGTCTGCGTGGAACAGTTCGTGCCTGCGTGGAACAGTTCGTGTCTGCGTGGAACAGTTCGCGTCCACGTGGATGAAGTAATATATTAATCATTTCAATGCGCTGTGAATGCATGTGCAGATGAAATCGCGTTATTTATTCAACATTCCTTTAATACAACAATAAAACATAAAAACCGAACACTTCATAAAGAATATAATAGTTTTAGGCGGAAGGCTTTTCCAATTACTAAATACTACCCTGAATTATATATAGAAAATATGAAGTGAAGCAAGTAAGACGCGTAGGAGCTGCACGTTCCTTTCTTCACAGCGCCTATCGTCTACGTTTCTTACGTAGCTTCTCACGTAGCACAGTAGAAATTAAGCGAAGCTCTGAATTACCGTCCGAATATGTTAGCCTAAATATGTGTTAATCTATGTGATGTATATAAATTATAATTATCACACATAATTAATTCAAATCATATTAAAACGAATAATATTCCGACTTTCTTACATTGTTTAAAGTAGCGCTTGAAAATCTGTGCCCTTTCAAATTGTTCTTTATCGTACTCGCCATCGATATGAAGATTGAATTTATATTCAAGAGGAAGATTTTCAGGCCTAATTTTTTCTCTCATAT
This sequence comes from Hyalella azteca, assembly GCF_000764305.2. Taxonomy (NCBI): domain Eukaryota; kingdom Metazoa; phylum Arthropoda; class Malacostraca; order Amphipoda; family Hyalellidae; genus Hyalella; species Hyalella azteca. The sequence goes on along the minus strand of NW_025945035.1, from coordinate 41,098 downwards.
CAGTCCGCCTCGACAACATTAGTGAACAAAACCAACTTATGGATTCTCTTTACTCAAAAAACTCGAATATAGATCTGCTGGTATACTGAGTACCAGCGTTAGCCGCGGCCAGCGAGGATGGCCGCTCATAAACCAACCATGATTGGGTACAGGGCTGGACAAGCTGGCTTTGCTTATCAGGGCTGGACAGCGCTGGTGTGCCTGGGTAGATAATATGCAGCTCTGTGTGTCTTGTGTGGCTTGTGTGTGTCTCGTGATGTGTTTTAAGTTTTGTGTATAACTCAGTCTGTTGTGTATGGTGTATAGCTCAGTCTGTTGTGTGTGGTGAATGGCGTAGTCTGCAGTGTGTGTATTGGTACGTTACTCAAGTTATATCAGTTGCGGTATATCACTCAGTTTGTGGCCTGTATCATCTTATTTACGAGCACCTTCTCTTGCATAATGATACAAATTTTTCATAATACTTGTGACACAAAAATATCTGCTTCCTTTAAATCACATTAGCAGTTGAGTTCACCCCGACAAGATTTAAGGTGAGTAACTAACAGGTATAAATGTTCACCAGGTATAACGAGTATAAATGTTCACCAGGTATAACGAGTATAAATGTTCACCAGGTCCAAGTCTCGTCAATTTATGCAGGAGTAATTTCCTTACGCCGCCCTGGCAACTTGGGAACTGAAGGCAAAACTGGCGTGCAAATTACTGAGCATTTGCGGAGATGGCGCAATCTGCGGTACCTGGGCCAGCCTTCCGGCATCATGAATACTGAAGAGCAGCGCGTCACTTGCTCTTCAAGACGCAATTCGGATTGCCTCCTTTCGAATATTTTTTCCAATCAATTCTTTGTGAGATTTTAAAAATGAAGAAGCTGGTCTTTGAGCTAAAGTTTTATCGTCAAACACTTCAGTCTTGCCAGTATTCTAAGCGTTGCATTATTCATCGTTTTGTTGCAAAGCAAAACAAAACTCACTATAGTAGTTCTGAATAAATCTGTTTATCTTTTCTGATTTTAACTGCGTACGAGCGATATTTATTAGAAAATTTCAATTCTCATAAATGTCTAAAGCTGGTTTTTATATTTGGTCGAGCATAAAAGTTTACATTGGCTGACCGAACCTAAAACCGTTTGCATTACCACCACGTCTTGCGCGCGATGTCCTCCATGCCGGCAGTCTCTGCGCCAAGAATGTGTACATTATTGCCTGGTTCTCACTCCTGCATGATGCAGTCGTTATGAATATTAGAGTATAAAATCAAGCAATAATTATACAGTTGAACAATCATTAGGTTGGTTGGTCCAATGAACATGGATCTCACTCCTGCATGATGCAGTCGTTTCGAATATTAAAGTATAAAATCAAGCAATAATTATACATTTGAACAATCATAGAGTTGGTTTGTCCCATAAATTTACCTACAAAATCTGGAATTTGTTTAAATTTACATCGCCTGCAACGTGATGGCAGGGCTGAATGTCCGCTCAAACACCAGGATTATATTTCTTAGCTTTGCTTTCTTCGGGAAATTTTTCGATTTCAAATAATATCAAATTTACTTCTGCAAAATACATATATTGCTTGTGAATTGGATGATGAAGAATTGGGATTAATTCTTTTCTTGGGCGCAGAATGAGGCGGCTAAACAAACCGTGCAGTTTTTAGTTACAGAAAATGTTTCTTTACTCAAAAAAAACGTATAAAATAATGTGTTTTCACAACACTTCTCTTTAATTCATTTCTTGTTAATGGCGCAGGGACCCCGAAAGAATTTCGAAGAAACACTTAGATTCAGATCCGCATTCAGATTTTGATTTTGACTTTACGTCCTTGTCCTCGCCGTATTGGTACCTACGTGAAATCGACACTTTTAGACCCTGCAGCTGATAGTGTGTCAGCCATGCAGCTGATAGTGTGTCAGCCATGCAGCTGATAGTGAGCAAATTTATCAATAGATAAAATCTATTCACCTGGAATATGAGAATTTTCAACGATATTTAATCCATTTTCGCTTAAAGAAAGAAATGCCTTCAAATTAAAAAATTAAAATACTTTTCAAAACATGAACTATAATTTATTTATTCATTCATTTGCGTTACTTTGCTGCATAAATATTAAAAACTATATTTTTTCTTCTTCATGCATTCTCTCAGTCTCCCCAAATATATACTTTATTCATGTAATCACAGCCACAGTCGCTGTCGCAAATAAAGCCACCATCATTAAAATCCACTCTCCACTTGTTCACTCTTATACGCACACCATTATCCTCACCCTCCTCATTTTTAATCACCTCCCTCATTATTTGTTTTTCTCAGACGTCCCACATCACACAATCAGAGCCATAGTTTCCTTCTCACCATAATCGCACATTTTAATGACAATTTTACTTGTTAGATATTTCAATGAGTCGAAGGTTTTTTTTCGCTAGCGTTGAAAACTGTAAAAGTATATATCCGCACGACATTTAAAAATATTAATAACGATTTGAATTTAAAAACATTCATTGTAATTTACAAAAGATTTTACTGTCAAGATTTGATAAAGATATGTTCACGGAACAGATAAGTTAATATTTGATCATAAAAATGCGAAATTATTCCAAACGCTGTCCGATCTTACTGGACTTTAGTTGGAATTATATGACTGAAAACATTCCGAACTCGCTATAATACAGTAGAGCACTCGCAGCAATACAGTATAGCACTCGCGGCAATACAGTATAGCACTCGCAGCAATACAGTATAGCACTCGCAGCAATACAGTATAGCACTCGCAGCAATACAGTATAGCACTCGCAGCAATACAGTATAGCATGCTAATTAGTTGCGGTTATCACTAAAGAAAGTTCAACATGCGATATTAATGCTATATTAATTAATATTACGCTATATTAATGTAATATGTATATAATGACACCAATTTTCCATACTGTAGCCATCAACTGCCGTCAAAAATATCAATAAAAAAATGTTAATTAATCTCACTCTTATTTGTATTATTTATATTATATGAGCTAGACTATGCTAATGCATGCTCGACAATTAATAATATCTCTTGTTTCGCATTGTGCAAAATATTTTGCTCCAAATATTTCACTCGCTTTACTCAAAAAAAGTGTGTTGCTAGTTTTGCAGATCAGGCTTCAACGCACCCTAATTGCTACAATAAATTAATAAATATCTCGTGTACTGACCAATTTTTCTCCTCAAATACAACATCAATTTTTGCATCATTAGCGCCCACTAAAACGCTATATTATATTTATTTTGCCGTTCTAGTGTTCTGCAGTACATTGCTCCATTTTATGCGACTTATTTTATTAGGGCACGCTTTTTACTGCTCGACTTAATGCATTTTATTGCTAAAATTTCTTCATTACCCTAATGGTAATGAAGAACCCATTACCCCCACATTAAATTTCTCCATTACCCCCACATTAATATTTATCCATTTCCCTACACAAAAGTATCTTTTGTCACGGCCTAAAAGGCCGCCACCAGAGCAGCCTAATTCATAGTAAACCCCTCAACCGGAACCCGCGATATACCGAAACTCTTTGAATTTTTCTTGAAATTTGCGGTAGGCGAAGACTGCGGCCAGATTGATGGTCCCGGAACTCCATCAATTGCACGGCGACCCGCCGAGCATCAGGCTGCGTCGGGTGCGAACTCACGGCTAGCAAGTAAGATTTTTCTTGGGGCCATTACCTTCTGGTGATAAGAATCTTGTAGGAAAGGTGTAGGGGAAGGCAAATTAGGGGGAAAGTATTATGCTAAAACAAAGGGTTTTACCGTCATTATTATTATATATTATATTATTCGATATTATTGTTAAAATGAAAGGGATTGAAGGACTATATTTGTGGTGAACTGATCAAGACACGAGCTGCATGAATCAAAAAGTCATCTAGCGGCTAATTATGGAAGCTCAAGCGATCAATTTATTGGATTAAATATGCTTTATTTTGGTAAAAACTTAATACCGCCGCGCTCATGATTTGCAAAATAGCGTCTTAAATGGTAAGGCTCAACGCTGGTGATCTAAAGAGAACAACTGCTCAGTGATTATTAGTCAACCTGTTCNTCAGCGTTGGCCTCAGCGTTAGCCTCAGCGTTAGCCTCAGCGTTAGCCTCAGCGTTGGCCTCAGCGTTAGCCTCAGCGTTGGCCTCAGCGTTAGCCTCAGCGTTAGCCTCAACGTTGGCCTCAGCGTTGGCCTCAGCGTTGGCATCAGCGTTAGCCTCAGCATTGGCCTCAGCGTTGGCCTCAGCATTGGCCTCAGCGTTGGCCTCAGCGTTGGCCTCAGCGTTGGCATCAGCGTTGGCCTCAGCGTTGGCATCAGCGTTAGCCTCAGTGTTGGGTTGGCCTCAGCGTTGGCCTCAGCGTTGGCCTCAGCGTTAGCCTCAACGTTGGCCTCAGCGTTGGCCTCATCGTTGGCCTCAGCATTGGCCCCATCATTGGCCTCAGCATTGGCCTCAGCGTTGGCCTCAGCGTTGGCCTCGGCAATGGCATCAGCGTTGGCCTCAGCGTTGGCATCAGCGTTACCCTCAGCGTTGGCCTCAGAGTTGGCATCAGCGTTAGCCTCAGCGTTGGGTTGACCTCAGTGTTGGCCTCAGCGTTGGCCCCAGCGTTGGCCCCGGCGTTGGCCTCAGCGTTGGCCTCAGTGTTGCCTCAGCGTTGGCATCAGCGTTGGCCTCATCCTCAGCTTCAGCGTTGGCCTCAGCGTTGGCCTCAGTGTTGGCCTCAGCGTTGGCCTCAGCATTAGCCTCAGCGTTGGCCCCAGCGTTGGCCTCAGCGTTGGCCTCAGCGTTGGCCTCAGCGTTGGCCTCAGGGCCTCAGCGTTGGCATCAGCGTTAGCCTCAGTGTTGGGTTGGCCTCAGCGTTGGCCTCAGCGTTGGCCTCAGCATTAGCCTCAGCGTTGGCCCCAGCGTTGGCCTCAGCGTTGGCCTCAGCGTTGGCCTCAGCGTTGGCCTCAGCATTAGCCTCAGCGTTGGCCCCAGCGTTGGCCTCAGCGTTGGCCTCAGCTCGTGCTTCAACATTCCTTCAATCCTCACAATTCCGCCTTGGCTTCGTGGCACCTAATTCGCGTTGTTCAGTCCTCCGGCATTCCTGTGCACAGGTATTCCTGCCCATTCCTGCTGTCATTCCTCCACCACATGACGGAGTCAGGAATCAGTGAACTATATAATAGGAAGTTGATCCTTCATTTCTGTAGGACGAATCCTTCAGTCCTGTAGGCAAGGGCTGGCGTTCTAATTAATAAGTCAAGCAATTAACGCGGCGGAGTTGAATTAATGGACATGGAGGAATCCATTATACACAACACACAATATACACAGCACACAGCACACAGCACGCAATATGCACAGCACACAGCACGCAATATGCACAGCACACAGCACGCAATATGCACAGCACACAGCACACAGCACGCAATATGCACAGCATCTCTGGTCGCAACTAATCGTTGTCGCCGAGGCAGCGTTTATTGCACGTCTCTGTAATTGCCTCAAGGATTGCATGATTGCGTAGCAGCGTCTCCTGCGTAGCGTCGCTCGCCATCGCTCGTAATTGCTCCGGCAATATTATATTGCGTTCCTGTCCGCTGCTGCTGATACCATTTACTGGCACTAACAGATGATAGAAATTAAATTATTATATGACAAGTATATTGTGCAGGCAACACTCAGTTAATTGGGTGTGTAATATTGTCCTTATCGTGACCCCGATGTACATCAGTCTGGTCGGCAAAACTTGGGTCAAGTTGACCCAGATATGAGCTTAAAGTGCATTTATATTGAGACAAATTAGATCTGCCACCAGGACATGCGCGGAGCACAGTTGTCACTCAAAAAAATAGAAGCCATGAGATAAAAAATATAACTCAGTACTCACTGCAGTGAGTGACAGAGAGCGTATGTTCTCGTCGACGAAAACGTGGAGTCACGGACGGACAGACGGACGAACGGACGGACATGGCGAGCACAATAGTCATTTTTTCAATAAATGAGAAAATGCGCTAAAATTATTAATGTAATACATTACACATTAAAACAATTCCCAGGAGTTGCTGCTCAAATAATGTAATACATTACACATTAAAATAATGCCCAGGAGTTGCTGAACTACAAACTGTTCTTTAACATCGGCGGGCAGAGCAGGAAGGTTTTAATGCTGCGTCTTGTGTGGCCATAAATTGTTTGAGTTACCCCAATAATTCGGACTCTTTTTGACTTAAAACTCTGATCTTCTTGATCTGTGTTAGAATATTGTGCTTGTATGCGTGTATACTGATGTGCCAAAGTATTGTGCTTGTGTGCGTGTATACTGATGTGCTAAAGTATTGTGCTTGTATGCGTGTATACTGATGTGCTTTAAAGTATTGCGCTTGAATGCGTGTATACTGATGTGTTAAAGTATTGTGCTTGTATGCGTGTATACTGATGTGTTAAAGTATTGTGCTTGTATGCGTGTATACTGATGTGTTAAAGTATTGTGCTTGTATGCGTGTATACTGATGCTTTAAAGTGTTGTGCTTGTATGCGTGTATACTGATGCGTTAAAGTGTTGTCCTTGTGTGCGTGTATACTAATGTGCTGAATGCAAAATATATGTTTGGCTCAGCAGCGACACTTGGTCTTCATAAGCTTTGGTCTCACAAATATGACGTTATCCTCGGAAGGCAAATTATTTTATCCAAATGTGTTCTAACTTCATTCTAATCAATGCTCGGAACATTTCGAACATAAAAATTATTGTCGTGAGCCTTACGAGTTCTTAGGTTAGGGGTTTTATTTGGACGGAAGGTTTAATTTGGACGGAAGATTTAAATTGAACGGAAGATTTAAATTGAACGGAAGGTTTATGCAGGAGCATATGTTCAGTCTTAAAATGCCTAGCAAATTACGGACCAGGCAATAAGTCCAGCAGCTATCTCAATCAATCGTCATTTATGGAAAGATCGGGTTCCAAAGGCCGGATCCCTTGTGAATCAAGTCACGAAAAATTCAAGAATCGGCAACAGGCCATGGGCCTATTTCTTCAGTACTTGCCGACATTTCTATTCCATTCTAGGAAGATATTTCTGCTGGTCTCATCGTCCTGGTTGCCGCACTGACTGACTCCCAGCCGCCGCCACCGCGCAGCTGTTGACTTTAGGAACACAAGTGGCTCGAGGACATACGGTATCAGCGCATCAGTAACAATATTTTAGTTACGAACGTGACAGGCCTGGTCTCAATATTTTAGCTCCAGCTGTGACAGGCCTACTCTCAATATTTTAGTTTCAGCAGCGACAGGCTTAGAAATACTAAATTTATGTGGCTTCATAACGCTGGTCACTGCTGGGCCAGGCTCAGTAATTTTATTGATGTCCTTCAGTCGCAAACATGAGCCTTGTATTCTTTTATAAAGCCGTAAACCTGCCTAATTCTTGTTTTGCCTCACTCGAGTGCAAGGTTTTGAAAAGTTCTTCGCCTGTCTGATTATTAACAGTTTACGTTTATACTCTACGTCGTGTTTGACATACGGACGGTTTACATCTGCAGCATTCATGAATATGTCCACACAAATTGTATAGTTTCACTCAGAACTCACCGCCAAGAGTATCTTTTCTTTGCCAATCAAATTATTGTGTACTGTGTTGTAAATACTATATTGTCACTAGGAGAGGTGACGACCATTGCTAGGGAAAAAATATAATGGCTTTAATTATAGTATTGTTAAAATAGAGTATTGTGAGTGAATATTTAGAGCCATTAGAACTGGAGACCATTGTGATGTCGAGACCAAATGATGATGATGTGTGTGTTGAGCACAATCTGGTACCGTTCTACACTTGTGTAGTGCGCAGTACAATCTGCTACAATTCTACACTTGTGTAGTGCGTAGTACAATCTAGTACCGTTCTACACTTGTGTAGTGCGCAGTACAATCTGGTACAGTTCTACACTTGTGTAGTGCGCAGTACAATCTGGTACAATTCTACACTTGTGTAGTGCGTAGTACAATCTAGTACAATCTGGTAGTGGGACCATTTCTGGGACCTGAGACGTAGTGGGACCATTTGCTGGGGCCTGAGACGTAGTGGGACAATTTGCTGGGGCCAGAGACGTAGTGGGACAATTTGCTGGGGTCTGAGACGTAGTGGGACCATTTGCTGGGACCTGAGACGTAGTGGGACCATTTGCTGGGACCTGAGACGTAGTGGGACCATTTGCTGGAGCCTGAGACGTAGTGGGACCATTTCTGGGACCTGAGACGTAGTGGGACAATTTGCTGGACCTTAGACGTAGTGGGACAATTTGCTGGGGTCTGAGACGTAGTGGGATCATTTACTGGGACCAACCACATGGAACCCCGTCACAGATTCCAGGCACCGTATTAATTAATATTTCAGGGGCCAAATTCAGATTCCAGGGACCGTATTCAAATTCCAGCGGCCGTATTCAGCTCTCAGTGACCGTATTCATCTTCCAGTGACCGTATTCAGCTTTCAGGGACCGTATTCAGTTTCTAGGCACCGTATTCAGCTTATAAGGTTCGTATTCAGATTCCAGGCACCGAATTCCCGTTCCCGGTGGCCCATGCGTCTCAATTAGGCCATTCCCAAGCGTCCAATTCCAAGCGCAACGCGTAGCTTGATTTTGCCTTCTTGTGGCTATGAGCTCCTGTGATGCATCTCTTAGCTACATGCTTGAGCTAAGATATGCATCTCTTAGCTACATGCTTGAGCTAAGATACGCATCTCTTAGCTACATGCTTGAGCTAAGATATGCATCTCTTAGCTACATGCTTGAGCTGAAATATGCATCTCCTAACTGCATGCTTGAGCTAAAGTATGCAACTCATAGTACATGCTTGAGCTAAGATATGCGTCTCTTAGCTACATGCTTGAGCTAAAATATGCATCTCTTTCCTACATGCTAGAGCTAAGATATGTAAATGTTAGCAAAATATGTAAAAATGTAGAATATCTTGCTCCAACATGTAAATGCATGAAAATACAATAATCTCATCATTATTCTGGTGCTGGCAGCATGAAAATACAAATATTTTAGCTCGCTTGACAGCGACTGCCTGCCGGAGTACTTCTTCTTTCAATACTTCATTTAGCCCGAACTTGGAAAACACAAGAAGTAAATAATCACCAACTGTGGTTGCAGTAAAAATAATGTGCGAAAAATATAAGAAATAGAAAGCTTTTACTGACGCCAACTCTCGTTTAAGACATTTAAAATTTTCAGTTTCTCTCCATGCGATTTATCTTGTGAGGCTCTGTTCACTGGAACAAATGCGAATTTACTGCTCACTTACAACTCCCGTCCATCGATGCAGGGCAAGCTTAACTATTATACAAATAGTTTTCTATACATTAATTCTACCAGTTCTATATCAAAGAGATTAAGATGAAGACCGCCAAGTGTAATTTTGTTCTCGCATCTCCGGATAAGTAGGCGAGGGGAGACTTGAAGCATTTAATGAGCAAACAAAAAATGTTAACGAAGTGGAAGCTGCAAATATTGCGATGGTGGAGCTCGAGCTTCCTGCGTTCCTGCTAGGATTTTCTAGCTCACCGCGTCAATTTTATTGCGTTCGTAATTGAGTTTATGGCAGGCAAATATCAAACAGAATTTGATGGAGAAAAATCTTTATATTTTATGGTGATGAATTATTTTACAATGGATTGAAATTTCTAAACTGATTTCTTCACTGAATAAGAAGAAAGAATTTAGAGAAGCAAACGGCAAAAAAATGTAAGACAAGCTATGTACACAAAGATGTGCAGTGAATGATGTGAAGGCAAACATTTATTGTGAATTATATGAAGACAAAGAAGTGAAGGCAAATGTGTACTTGCAATAGATTAAATCATCTTAGCCACACCGCACTATAAGTTCATTGCATAACACTGATTGTATAATAATTAAAATAATCGCACAGGTTTGGTCATCCATACCACGTGTCCTCTCATCGCTTCATGTCATTCAATTTTTGCTCTAAATTAAAATTCACGCTTGAGCCGCCATCTGCACGCCGGTTTTTTGCGCTTGCATCGTGGATTAAATGCAGCAGGAAAGCCCCGTTAATATGCAATTTATTTTGTTTTCTGCCATCATTTATTTTTTTCTGTGAAAACTGAGAGAAATTAAAAATGTTGGCTGAAGCAGAGACGAGATCCGGAGTTCCGGAGAACCTCAAACAAGGAAGAGTTTATCTCGGACAGATGAAAACCTGGGTCTGGGTCTATACTTTCAAAAAAAGTTAAGAGTTCGCATGTTCATGAACCAATCATTGACTGCCTCTTAAGCAAAATCCACCAATCGCGGACAAGAAAATCGAGCGTAAGTACTTACGTTCACTTAGCAATTTTGAAAGTATGGCCCCTGTGGACCCTTCATGGCTGCAGGTCAGGTTAGGTTTCCTAAAAATTTGTTAAATGAGGTGAATTTGTTATAACAAAACGAGTTCAGTGAAACGTAAAATTAAGGGCTTTCATTCATCAACAAATTTACATAACTCATCAATTGGCTTGTATTGACGTTAAAATTGTTCCTCGGAAACTATTGAAGATTCGCTGTTAATTTGACTCTTCTTTAACCGAGCTCCTTCAGACAACTGCGACCCGCAGATGACAGACATCCTCCAGCCTCTGAGTGAGGTGATGACAACAGCGATGTCTGGCTCGGCGGCAACCAGAATCTGCCTGACATCAACTGGAAAAACCAGGCGGTGACCATGAAGCAGTACCCGCCCATGAATCAAGAATCTCTTCTTGGATAAGGACACAAAATTAAGTTCCACTAGGTGAACGATAAGCCAACATCTCAACCTATTCCTCGCGAATAGAACCAAGCCTCGTCACCAGATCAAACACCAACTTCCGCTTGGGGTCCGCGACATCCCAGTGCCAAGTACTTTGGCCTTCGAATTTCAGAAACCCTGCACCCCTGCACTGGAGGGAACACTTCGAGGCAACTGCAGGCAAAGCCAATCAATCCTGTGCCTGCGTCTGCTGAGCCTCGTATGACCAGTCCTGGACTATGAATCATCGGTCTGGGGTCCGCATCAACAGTACCTGATGACCGCCCTTAAGATGGCACAACATTATCGGTCTGGAGCCCGCATCAACAGCATCTGATGACCGCCCTTAAGATGGCACAACATTACCGGTCTGGAGTCCGCATCAATAGCACCTGATGACCGCCCTTAAGATGGCACAACATTACCGGTCTGGAGTCCGCATCAACAGCACCTGATGACCGCCCTTAAGATGGCACAACATTATCGGTCTGGGGTCCGCATCAACAGCATCTGATGACCGCCCTTAAGATGGCACAACATTACCGGTCTGGAGTCCGCATCAACAGCACCTGATGACCGCCCTTAAGATGGTACAACATTACCGGTCTGGAGCCCGCATCAACAGCTCCTGATGACCGCCCTTAAGATGGTACAACATCATCGGTCTGGGGTCCGCATCAACAGCATCTGATGACCGCCCTTAAGATGGCACAACATCATCGGTCTGGGTTCATCATCAACAGTACCTGATGGCCGCCCTTAAGATGGTACAATATTATCGGTCTGGGGTCCGCATCAACAGCACCTGATGACCGCCCTAAAGATGGCACAACATTACCTTTTGGGTTCCGCATCAACAGTTGCCTCACATTAAATGCCACAAAGATGGCGGCCAGACTCGAGTTGGAGGCACTTTCGAGAACTTGTATGACACCGATTATTTTATTGAAGTTAATCACTTTTTAATTATCTCAGAGTAAATAAATAAATTTCAGGTGAATATAAGCTCGAGAAAATGAGTGAGATCGGATTAAATGCTGGCTTATGTTTTCTTGACATGGCAAATGAGAGCGGGAATCTCTACTCGTGACCGGCAACAACCCGGCATTTGCTCGAAGGCCTCAAGACCACATTTTGTATAAGACTTCATACATCAAGTTTGTTACTCAATTCTAAAGTCTCGGCGGTCGAAAGTTTTTCCTGGAAAGTTCTTGGCCACAGGCCCGAAGCCCGAGGAGGATTTGCATTAGATTATGTCTCATGTAAATTTTTCTGCTAAACTTCGAGATAATTCTCTTCGATATTTAAGGGAAATAAGAAAATATTTAACGCACGTCATCATGAATTTCGACGGTCGGAGTCTAGTTATTTAAAAAGGCAAGGATTTACAATATCTAATAAAATTTAAATGCATTTATGCTGTGCAAGAAAAGTAATTAGATTCGCATCTCACATTAAGTCATTTTTAGCGTATTTTCTCATTTATGGAAAAAAGGCGCAATTTGCTCGCCATGTCCGTCCGTCTGTCTGTCTGTCCGTGACTTCACGTTTTCGTCGACGAGAAAATGCTCTCTCTGTCACTCACTGCAGTGAGTACTGAGTTATATTTTTTTATAATAATCACCAATTTGTCCATGTGATTTGACTTATCTTAGCTCATGTGTAAATTAAGAGAAAACCTGCCATAATATTCGGGACGTAAACAATCTTGCAATAAGTATCTAATATGTAATGGATTCTGAAAGGAATTATTTTCAAATAGACATTATTTAATAATAATAATATGTTAATTATGAGCAAATTTACAAGATTTTATGTAAAAGTTTTCATCCAAATTTCAAGTTGAAAGAAACGTGCAAATTCTAACCTAATAAAAAAAAATAAAAAAAAGGAGATATTATAAAAGTTTCATATCAAACTCGCATTTAAAGATAAATCAAATGAACGCAGCCATCATGCATTAGATTGGATTGACTTAGAATAATTCTCCGGCCCTATAATAAATGCAGGTAACGTGTGTTGTAGCTATAACTATATGCAGGTAACGTGTGTTGTAGCTATAACTATATACTGGTAACGTGTGTTGTAGCTATAACTATATGCAGGTAACGTGTGTTGTAGCTATAACTATATGCAGGTAACGTGTGTTGTAGCTATAACTATATACTGGTAACGTGTGTTGTAGCTATAACTATATGCAGGTAACGTGTGTCGTAGCTATACCTGCATCGTATCTTTACGACATTAAATTTATCTCTATGACATTAAATTTTTAAATTAAAACTAGTGCACCAGCAAAATACCTTGCGTTGTTAGAATGCCTGTTAAGGACCGTTTGGAACGCTAAATTCTCGTAAATGTCACTTAGAGTTCCCCAAAGTGTAAGAAGAAAAAGGGCTGGAAGAAAACAGTTTCTCCCACGTTAGTTCATGAATTATTGAATGCAATGAATTATTGAATGCAATGAATTATTGAATGCAATGAATTATTGAATGCAATGAATTATTGAGCATTCGAGTACACCATCACAAAAGGAACCTAATTTAACGAGGCCTGAGGATGAATGAGGCAATTCCTGAAGTGGTAATCGTACAGCCACCAAAAATATCATTTTGTTATTTTTTCTCCAAGCTTTGCATTGTGTTTCTGGCTTCAACAATGCTTTGGATAAACTCAAGTCCATTACTGAACTCAATTGCATCTAGTTAAGTGTCAGTCCAAATCGCATGCACGCGCGCAAACTCTAGAACTCGACTACTCAACTCTAGAATAGTTTAGCTCCGACGCGAGAAACTTAGGATCTGGGACCTTAGTTTGCGTTTCTGTACAATTAAACCAACAGTAACTGCTCTCCTTGAGATGTTATTCCTGCATTCCTGTACAATTACACCAACGAGAAGCTGCTCTCCTTGAGATGTTATTCCTGCATTCCTGTACAATTACACCAACGAGAAGCTGCTCTCCTTGAGATGTCTTGTCTTTTGACAGAATGCTGAGGCATTTCAAAAGGAGTCTTTGAATACATTATGACAATTCCGCGATTTCCCTTTGGAAATGCAGATGGAGCTCTGCCAGGTTTTGGCCTCGCATAAAGAGATTATATCGGCATTATATATGACTGTGCTATATATACCTACGTTATATATACGTGCGTTATATATTACATGGCGTATATATGTACGTAATATACATGTACGTAATATACACGCAACTTACATGCCATTGTGCTCGGCACTATGCATGGTGTATACTGATAATATTAGCTATTATTGAAACTTCTTATCGAGAAGTTTTGCTTTAAAGATTCCTGTTCTACTAGAAGCGGCTATATTCATCTTTGAATGAAATATTTCAATTAATTTCAAATCAAAAAAATGCCAAAGGAGACCAATGCTGATTCTTGGAATTAATGTTTGCCGTTTGATTGGAATCTTGATGAGGCCATCTTCAGGAAACTGTTCTTTCGTTCAGAATTTGTACGAAAGCTATTATATACAGTTTCATTTTAATTGTATGTACTATAAATTATGTGCAATTTAATATTGTAATCAGAAAACATTTTCCCTAAGCAATAATTCATATCATTAAATAAAAAAGCAAGAAATTTCTTCGATATTATGGCTTCCTACATCATGGCTGCGTAACAAGGAATTTAAAAGCAAAGAAAAGGCCAAGAAGATTCACCATATCGATATTGAAAACGTTTCGGAGTCCAGCTCCATCATCAGTTCGACTAAACTAAAAATGAATAAAGTCACTTTAAAAGTCAAAATTCAAAGACAGACATAAAACCTAAACAAGACCTAACATTATATCGAAATAAACAGGACTAGTTATGAACAACTTAGTCCTA
>NW_025945035.1:0-26363 GCF_000764305.2 Hyalella azteca | reverse complement strand
TGTTTAGGTTTTATGTCTGTCTTTGAATTTTGACTTTTAAAGTGATTTAATTCATTTTTAGTTTAGTCGAACTGATGATGGAGCTGGACTCCGAAACGTTTTCAATATCGATATGGTGAATTTTCTTGGCGTTTTCTTTGCTTTTAGGTTTCTTGTGAACTTGCGATATAAGCAGACTAATGATATAAGTACTTATATACGATCTAAATATGGCTGTGTAATTTGTCCGCTCTGTAATTGGGGCTGCATAATTATTGTAGTTGATTAATTAATAATAATTGCGGTCACCAAATCACACACACTCAATATTTCGCCACTCCACCACACACGATCACATCAACAAAACACTCATCGTTCGAAGCCACAAACACAAACACACAGCAGACACCCACAAACAAACGTTACGTGCGACCACCAACAACTGAACACAATAATGCTTGACTTGCGGGAGCGATACTCACGTCTGGTGTCATAAAGAACTCCGTTGAGCTCGGCGAAGCAAGAGATGGTTGACAGAGACCCTGGTCCTGTCTCTGGCCAGCAGGAGGCGCCATCGAACTTGTATTGACAATTTCTGTAGTCCAGCGTCTCATTCTTAACTTTCTCCCAGAAGCTTTGGAAGCAGTTCTGCCACGGCACCATATTTGAATTACGCATCGCGGCCGACCTCTGCGCGAACTCTTCCAGTCTGAAGGAATACTGTAGGTTGTCGAAGCTCCCACTATAGTAATGGTCATCGTATTCGTGATCGTCTTTGTGGGTAACATTGCCAGGGAGGGCAGTGTTGTAGGGATCATCATCGTAGAGTGTAGACAACACCTCGTCGAGGTTACTGTGATGATTAGAAGATGATTGTGATGTGCCAGAGAGAACAGAGTTGCGTTCAGTGTCTGGTGACAAACCAGGAGCGGGGGTTGGGGAAAGCAAAGCGGTCGGGTACACAGGGTTGTTGTTATGTGATAGGTTGCTGAGGACATTAGTGAAGTTTTCCATATCCAAGTTAAATAGTTCATTAATCACCACTGTTCATGCTACTGTTTAAGTTGTTTTGTTTCAATATTAATATTAATTACGCTACGCTCACATTTGTCTATAACATCATCCATAAATCAGGATATTGAAGTTTTAGCTTACTCTACACAACGCAAATTTGGTCACAATATTCTTCATAATTTGTTCTGGAAATTTGGCAAAAATTATTGGAGATAGTTTTTATTTATTAACTAATAAATATAAAAAATGACTTGATAAAATTTCTCATCACGTGCAAGTCTCGTGTCCTCGGCAGTTCAGTGAGAGCCTGTAACTGACTGCATGTGTCAAGGCTTAGATTAACCTAAAGAGTATATATGTCATGCCGAAATCACGGAATTGCCGATTCTATGAAATAGGCAGCCAGTTTGCTGAACCTGTAGAATCAGCATTTCGTTGCTGATTCAGAAAATCGGACGTTAGAGTTAGAGTTAGTACATAATTGGACAGATAGAGTTAGAAAAGGTTAAGTCAAGTTCGGCCAGTTTCCTTTATGTTTAAATATTAAAAAAAAATAACTTGGCTGACTGACCTAACCCCAGATTCCTATAGTATAGATATGCTGATTCTAAAGATTCGGCAAATGGGCTGCCGATTCCATGGAATCGGTAATTCCGCTATTTCGGCACGACATTTATGCAATTTCTCTATTGTGCATCTAAACAGCGCTGTGTATATTCTGTTATCGCTGTTAATTACTCTCTTAACCTCTACTCTCATACCTGGAAAATATGCATACATGTTCGCTGTTGTTGGTACAAAACTCTGTTTATTGCTAGGAGAATTCACTGTATAGCAATGAATTGATCTCTCCTATTTTATTGCTAGGAGAGCTAACTGTATAGGAATGAACTGATCTCCCCTATTTTATTGCTAGGAGAGCCAACTGTATAGGAATGAACTTATCTCCCCTATTTTATTGCTAGGAGAGCTCACTGTATCTACCTGACAATATACGGAGTGTATATAGTGAAGAGTTAAGTAAACATCCGACTGATAGCGTGTCTCAGTAGCCCGTAATGGCCTCCTGTTAATTAACACTTGCCCAGCAATTTCATATTCGTTGTTGTTCTAGTGAACATTCTTGATATTTCAACGTTAATGTTGTTTTGAAGTTGAACAGAGTATCTCTGATACATCTAATAGCAAAGACGATCGCTTTACAGCCGGCATGCCTTCTTCTGAGCAGTTGCGTATGAAGACGAGCGCATGAACACTCAAATAATGAAAGGATTAAATTGTTCAAATAGTGACACACTTCCTCAAATACAGCAGGAGGGAAGAGCTGCTGTAGCACCGATATGTGTTTGTGTCAGGCCAAGGTGGGTCAGGATGATGAGCACACGGGCAAAAAGTGCATATCTATATTTGGACAAAATCTCACAGGTTTCTCTTGGTGTGGAGCTTTCGACTCACGCTACTCATGCAAGACTGGCATTAAAGCATGATTCTTTAATCGCTCATATGCACTAAGTAATCTATTGCATTTGGTTTTTGTGTGATTTTTATTTTATGTATCGATGGAAATCGCAAGCATTTCCTTCGTTTGCCCCTTTAATATAGCACTTATTGAGAGATCACAATTCCTAGAGGTCACCAGGCCATAATGATCACCTAAAAAATAAACACTGAAGGCTTGGTTCACTCCATAGAGCCAGTCACGTTCCTGGCAGAAGATATTTTGACCGGAACGTGACGGCAACGTTGCCAACTTTTTTTTTGCTGCGTATATCAGATTGCCAGCTCAACATTCAGCTTTTAGCAAACGTTCCAGATCCAAGATCCTCATACATGACACCATCTCAGCACTCCAAATTTATGGTCTGGAAATATACCAGTTGGAAACGCTGCGTGACTGGCACGATACGTGATACGGAAGGATCTGAAATGAGGCCGGCCCGTGACCGGATTGGACATAAGAATGCACTTGGCTGGGAACGGACCGTGACTGCCATATGCCTTGCAGTATGGTGTGAACCAAACCTTAAAGCACGCATTTAATGTACACTGGCGTAGAATGTGTAGACTGTAACACTCACTGGCGTGTATGTTTACTGCGCCACACAACCTATGTAACACATTTTATTCTCTTATGATTTGGTACATATCGTACTTGATACAAGCATTGCTGCAGGCAAGTAGCCTGATTACCTTAACATTTATGGGCAAAAATTTTCTTTGTATCATTTGATACTAGCTGCATTTAGGAATTAAATATTCGAATTGGTTTGAAGCCTTACGCCGCAATTTATTATATAGGGGCTGTTGGGGCGCGTATCCAGGATACTTATGGCGCCGCAATATATAGGAGCTGTTGGGGCGCGTATCCAGGATACATATGGCGCCGCAATATATAGGGGCTGTTGGGGCGCGTATCCAGGATACTTATGGCGCCGCAATATATAGGGGCTGTTGCGGCGCGTATCCAGGATTCTTATGGCGCTGCAATATATACATTTATTTCAACATTTAATATCCTGGATACGCGCCCAGGATTACGCTCCCATTTATTACTATTTATTACTTACTAGATATTGAAAAGGTGGTTTTTATTAGGTCTATTTGAATTAGTTTACCTTCATTTGGAAATCATTCACGAAAGTTGAATAAAATTAGCATAAAAGGACGAAGTTCTCAAATCTCATGGATTATCTTTCCCGAGCGTCGGGCTGGACTGCTAATAAAACGCAACAAAAATATTTCATTTTGTCATTACCAAAATTGCTCCCATCTGATGACGCAGTTCCAGAGACCAAACACTGGGTTGGTTGGCCGCGTCACAGCGACGTAAATTGTGCTGTCAAACTTGAAAAATGCGTCGCGAGAAATATTGTCAAACGAATAACAATTTCGTGGCTATTCGTAGCCACAAAAATATAGAAAAAAGTTGTACACTTTCTGGGTGCTCCTCAATCAATTAACGTCGAGGTTACGAACCATCTACCCCCTTACCCCCCCGCGATGAGCCTCACAAAACCCCTCTCCTTAATTGCGAATGTTGCGGCCTCTTTTTGATAGAATTTAATTTCCTATCAACGTGCAAGTGTTGAGTTACATTCACTTATTAAGCAAATATACACATATTGCTCTTCTCTCTTGATCTTATAAGAGTTTTTATCATGATCCGTGCTCATTTTATTGTAATTTGCTGTAGAAATTTAAACTATGTTTTAAATTTATTGAGAGTTGATAGTTGACTTATTGGGTTATTATTGCATCTGCAGGATGTCATAATAAGTTGATATTATTAGTTGTTCCTTTACTAATTGATGTATCGCGTATACAAGGTACTTATCCCCAACTACTTATCTCCAGGTACTTATCGTACCAGGATATTAACTTGACCTGAAAATTTATTCCTAGTAGGAGAATAGGAATAAATGGAATGATCGGATTGCCGGATCGGATTTTATTTTAAAAGCCGCATGAAATTCTTCCACGCTTACGTCACCCGAAGCCTCTGTATGGCCTCTTCCCATGAGTTTATCCAACGTACCCCACAGCGCTCGAGGATCGCTGCGTTGCGCGTCGACTCTCTGGTGGCGCCAAAATGACTCTCTTTTAGATCGAAGAAGGGCGACCTAATTGCGCCGCGCATCTCGCCTGGTGGAGGCCACAGCAGCGGCAGCAGCAGGATTGCCGCGTCTTTTCGCCCGGCAAACAGCCCGCTGGAGCAGTCGAACCCCCGCTTCGAGACTTGACAATCATCGTCGAAACATGGGTACGAGACTCGTTGGGGTACCCGAACTGTGCGTGCAGGAATGAGGTTATCGAGTGTACAGGTCAGCTCGGTATTGTAGAGTTGCGCTAGATCATTAACTAATAGTGCCGACCATGAGAAGGGCCGAGATAGTCGGGGCGACTGTAATTTTGCGCATAAGACGTAGCCATCGAGACTGCGTCACGGACGACAGGTAACGGTCTTGTATGTTGGTACCGGGCGCACACGTGGCACCGCCCACTAAAGTAGTCGATGGTCGGATATTGCAATCTCGATGATGTCAACTGGCAGATTTTGAAGGTCAACACGTGTGATGAGAACGTCCAGCAGTCCGCCCATTTCGTGCGTCGGCAAGGTCACGTGACAAACCATGCCGAAGGTGGCCGGAAGGTCGATCAGCTGACGAGCCGATGGGTCTTCGACGCGATTCAGTCAAACGTTAAAATCGCCGGCGATAAGGACATGATCGGGGAAAATCTGGTCTGGTGAAGGCATCGCTCAATACGACAAAAGAATCGCGCGCCACAGCAACCGATCCACAGGACGCTAGATGATGCAACGCCCGTAAACGATCGAGACGCAGGTGACCCTAGCACATATATAGCAGTTCAAAAATGGTGGGTCGGGTGCCGATGTCAAGAATAGTAAGGTGCACGCCCCTGTTGGCGACGGAAGATACTCCACCGTAATTCGTCGCCAGGGCGTCGGTTTGCAAGCGGGGCCGCGCGCGCTCGACTACCTGGAGTCCTTCAGCGCGAAGACGCGCGAAACAGACCGAGTCAGCGTCGGGCCATGTCTCGATCAGGAAAACTACATCTAGTGAGTGCGAGCGAAAGATGTGAAGAAACTCGTCAACCTTATTATTCAGCGAACGCATGTTGAGGCAGCCGAACGATAGCCGGCGTACACAGTGGCGATCAGCACGTATACGCTACGCAGGTTTTGAGGGGTCGACACATGCCGATTCTCAGCATCAGCAATCGCAGCCGTTGAGTTCATCGCAAATAATTCCCGCCGTAGCAAGGGCTTATTCCAGTGATGACGAGCACATCGTTGTCGCGCACTACCCGATAGGTGGCAGCAGGACGCCTATTTCGGCCGGCACGGCATCCACAATAAGACATCCGAGAATTGGGGAGCGGCACGATGAGTAAATCTACTCTCTCACAGACATATGGATCAAGGGCTGCAGCGGCTGACCGCAGGGTGAGCAGTTGCTTTGCCTAGTAAGCTAACGGGCCATGAATAGCAGGCAGATTCAGCTTGTGTGATAAACAGTAATGCACGTCTACAGTCAGCTCAAAGCTGAATATAGCAAACACCAAGACGAGTACTCCAAATATAGTCCTCCCGGTCAAAAATAAACATACATGGTCAGAGTTTGCGTCAAGCAAGCTACGTGCATAGCAAGAAAAAATAGGGACGAAGACTGAGTCTGCCGACATGCCCGCTCCAGCCACCTTAAGATTCAAGCCAAATAAATAAATAAATAGCGGTTTCAGCGTTTATTAGGACGTAGGCCTGTCGCCGATTCTTAACATAGCAGAATATTCACAGATTGTTGCGGTCTCGAACACAATTCGCTGCCTCAATTCTGCTGTGCTTAACCGCCCGGCCTCCTCGCCGATTCCGACCAGAAACTGGCGCACAGAGCTGGGATCGAACCCGCGCCTCTCTGCGCCAGTCTTGGTAATCAGGGACCATACTTTCAAAACTCGCTAAGTGAACGTAAGTACTTACGCTCTATTTTCTTGTCTATGATTGGTGGATTTTGCTTGAAAGGCCGCCAATGATTGGCTGATGAACTTACGATCTCGTAACTTTTTATGAAAGTATAAGCCCTGAACTTTAACCACTGGGCCACCCTGTATGCAAGCCAAGATGGCCGATCGGTCGATTCTGGGCTTAGGATTAAAAAATTGAAGGAATTATCAAGTCCGTATATGCCGGGCTAACTTGCATTTTTTTTGCATTTTTAGGTTAACTTTTTGAGTTATTTATGATATTGGCAACTTCATTGACTGATTAATTAGTGAGATTGACAGCTTCATTTATTGAGTAATTATTGAAATTGGCAGCATCCTTTATTGAGTAATTATTGAAATTGGCAAGTTCATTTATTGAGTAATTAAGCTTCATTTATTGAGTAATTATTGAAATTGGCAGCTTCATTTATCGAGTAATTATTGAAATTGGCAGCTTCATTTATTGAGTAATTATTGAAATTGGCAGGTTCATTTATTGAGTAATTATTGAAATTGGCAGCTTCATTTATTGAGTAATTATTGAAATTGACAGCTTCATTTATTGAGTAATTATTAAAATTGGCAGTTTCATTTATTGAGTAATTATTGAAATTGGCAGCTTCATTTATTGAGTAATTATTGAAATTGACAGCTTCATTTATTGAGTAATTATTAAAATTGGCAGTTTCATTTATTGAGTAATTATTAAAATTGGCAGCTTCATTTATTTATTAATTATTGATATTTACAGCATCATTTATTGAGTAATTATTTAAATTGGCAGCATAATTTATTGAGTTATTATAAAGATGACATTATAGCAAACACGGTACAGTAAAATATATCATATATATGGCCTGCAAAGATAGGCCTTGTTGAATACAGTGGAATAAATGAAGAACAAGCCTTGTCGCAGCGTTAAAATAACCCTTTTTCTGGCCAGTACTTCACTCGATTATGAGTTAAATCAAACGACTAAATTCCACCCTCTTTATATATATGTATCTATATATATAGACCTCAACCGGACATATTAATGAGAGCTCTAAACGAGGAGAGGGTTTAGAGGGCAACGAACTGTACTGCTGCACTGTACTGCTGCACTGTACTGCTGCACTGTACTGCTGCACTGTACTGATGCACAGTACTGCTGCACTGTACTGATGCACAGTACTGCTGCACTGTACTACTGCACATTACAGCTGCATTGTACGGTGACATTGTAATGCAGTTTTTCACTGTAGCATGTGCTTATCACAATGATATATCACTATTGCACATCACAATGCCGGACCACAACATTCCCCTTAGGCTTTAGATAACGACTTGTTAGTTCAAAAGACGACTGAACAAGTTTATGAGAAAACCCCGTATTGTCCAGTAATGGGAAACTACCCGCAGCAAGTGACAGCAACAGCATCTTGCATCAGCTGGCCCAAATGAGGGCAAATAGACGGAACACGTCCAACGTTACATCCGACGACGACTCGGAGACGGAGGACGACGAAGGCGGCGCATCAGCGTGACCGGGGACTAGGAAGTCCCGAACTCATCATAAGGTCGCAAGGGAACGAGGTGCCGCTGATAGTTTTAGGCAATTAGCTGCACTTGATAAGGAACTTAAACGTCTACGGTGCCGGCTCCCCTTCGGCTATCATTTGGCTCCTCTTTTGCTCCCTTCTGATTCCCCTTTAGCTCTTTTAGCTACTTTTTGGCTCCCTTCGGCTCCCCTTTGGCTCCCCTTTGGCTTCCATTTGGCTCCCCTATGGCTCCTCTTTGGCTTCCTTTTGGCTCCCCTTTGGCTCCACTTAGGCTCCTCTTAGACTCCAGCTTTGGGGGTAAATTTCCAGTTTTTTAACACAAGTGAGGTAAAGTGGCCTCTATACCTCCCGCTCTTTGCGCGTTCAAAAGCCTGTTAATTTGGTGATGAAATGAATTTTCTTTAATAAATAAGTTAATGCCGGTTGCATACTTTTTAATTAAGACATTTAATATATAACTTTAACAGTGGTTTAACAAGTACACGTCTCGTGAACAACCATCATTATCGCCTGTTGTTCGTCTCAACGATATCTTCTGCTTCACAGTTATATTTCTGTTGATTACATCATCATCGATTTTTGGTCCACAAATTTCTTTTCCATGTCTTGATCTCAAACAAAAATGTTTATTACACTTCAATAATTATCACGAGATTGAATTATTCAATCTTCGTCTTTCATAAATTAATTAGATTTGCTCTCTGTTATGCAGACGATCTTTCTCATTCGTCTTCATATCACGATAACTTACCATATAAAACTGTATGATAAAATACGCAGCTCAGTGTACGATTTAGTTGAAATTATCTCACTCAATAGCCGTATAAATGAGCCTTGAGACAAATACAGACGAAATAGTTTAATTGTCAGGTAAATTATTGCTTTTGCAAATTATTTTGTGGTGTGTGAGGGAGATGAGTGAGGGATGAGTGAAGGTAATAATTAATTACTCTGAGTAAGAACTGAGTGATTGTCGATAATGAGTGAGTACAGTGAGTGAGTGAGGTTCATGAGGATGAATTCTGATGTGCCCGCGCGTGCGCATAAGTAGCGCCTGCGACGTACGCATGAGGCTGCGTGAGTAATGTAAAATTCGTGCCGTGAATACGATTAAGGTTTGGGTGATTAGGGTTTGGGTGAGTAAGGTTTGGGTGAGTAAGGTTTGGGTGAGTAAGGTTTGGATGAGTAATGTTTAGGGGAGTAAGGTTTGGGTGAGTAAGGTTTGGGTGAGTAAGGGTTAGGTGAGTAAAGTACGTCATTCACTTAACATGCAGCACTAAGTGCACTTGACCTTCATCTACCAGGCTAGTACCATCCTTCATCTACCAGGACGGTCCTATATAGTATGATCTAAGAACCATTATGTCTTAGTTCTAGCTTACGATCATATTTGTTTACATCTTGATAATGTGGGACACTGCAGGACACTGTAGGACACTGCAGGACACTGCAGATTACTGCAGGACACTACAGGACATGACAGATGTCAGTACTCCACCGAGACAAGACCAGCGTTGTGGACTTGTAGGACTTGCGATGCTGAAAAGGATCGAGGCTTTCTTGCTTTTGCCATCCTATGTTGGTTTAGCGCGAGGAAACATTTCAGAGATAACTAATTTTGTACGTTAAGAAATATAAACGTGATGCTGGTAATTTTGTACATGCATACATTAGCAGGAATATGAAGTATGTACATGCATGTATATGCATGTATGTGCATGTATGTGCAAGTATATGCATGTATATGCATGCATATGTAAGATATGCATAAGGGAATATCGGCATCAAATATTCAGCCGCACTGCCGAGTGCGTGACTGGAAATACGCGGTCCAATGCGATCGAGTTTAGCATTGCAACATAAGGACGTGCATAGCGCGTTGCATCATCGCATATAATTATATACTGAATTAATAAGTATCGTGATTATGCCTGATGCATTTAACATCAGGTATCAGACTTCAGGGAACGATTACTTGTAATGCATGTGAGCAGCCCTCGTAGCTACCGTAACCCTAGCACGCGTCATAGTCAGATTACTATGCATAATGAGAAGCTTATGCCACGAATAAAATCTTTACTGGAAAATATTCTACCAGGAACTGTCGGCATCAAAACATTCAACGTGAATTTTCTGTTGGGTCCATCCATTTGCTACATCTCCGCCTACCTCCACCCAAAAAACATGAAATTTCGGAGACAAACTCCAACATTTCGGAGACAAACTCCAACATTTCGGAGACAAACTCTAACATTTCGGAGACAAACTCCAACATTTCGAAGACAAACTCCCGCATTTCAGAGACTAGCTCCAATATTTCGGAGACCAACTCCAACATTTCGGAGACCCACTCTAACATTTCGGAGACCAACTCCAACATTTCGGAGACTAACTCCAACATTTCGGAGAACAACTCCAACATTTTGGAGTTCTTCTCCAGCATTCCGGAGGCAAACTCCAACATTTCTGAGACAAACTCCAACATTTCGGAGACGAACTCCAACATTTCGGAGACAAACTTCAACATTTTGGAGACAAACTTCAACATTTCGGAGACAAACTCCAACATTTCGGAGTTCAACTCCAACATTTCGGAGACAAACTCCAACATTTCGGAGTTCAACTCCAACATTTCGAAGACAAACTCCAACATTTCGGAGACAAGCTCCAACATTTCGGACTCCAACTCCAACATTTCGGAGACCAACTCCAACATTTCGGAGAACAACTCCAACATTTCGGAAACCTACTCCAAATCTTTCGCCAAAATGATAGAAATACTTACGTTTTGATAGAAAGCATTCACAAACGCACATAAATCCTGCACGCGCACGCACATAAATCCTGCACGCACACGCACATAAATCCTGCACGCACACGCGCATAAATCCTGCACGCACACGCACATAAATCCTGCACGCGCACGTACATAAATCCTGCGCGCACACGCACATAAATCCTGTGCGCACACGCACATAAATCCTTCGCGCACACGCACATAAATCCTGCGCGCACACGCACATTCCTTCACGTGCACGAACATAAATCCTGCACGCACATGCACATAAATCCTGCACGCACACGCACATAAATCCTGCACGCGCACGTACACGCACATAATTCCTGAACGCGCACGCGCATAAATCCTGCACGCACATGCGCATAAATCTTGCACGCCCACGCACATAAATCCTGGACGCGCACGCGCATAAATCCTGCACGCGCACGCACATAAATCCTACGTGCGCTGTCAACTTGTTCAGTCTTAGCAAAGTCTCGCCAAAACATTTACATCTATTAATTTTTAATTTACATTTCAGAACAAAAGCAGATGCGCATTGTAGAGGATACTAACGTACTTGAATCGCTTAGTATTACTTAGTAAGTAATAAGTAAGTACTAAGTAATAAAAATCTAATATTACCTACTAAGTTAAGTACTAATTAATACTAAGTAGGTATTACTTACTAAGTAATACGTAAGTATTAGGTAATACCAAGTTAGTATTACTTACTAAGTAATAAGTAAGTACTAAGCAATACTAAGTTAGTATTACTTACAACTACTGACTTACTTCTCTATATTTTATCTGTTGTTAATGTGCTACTCATTATATTTATATCTCCTGAATCATGAATCCATGAATGAATTTACTGAAGCTGAACAACACTAACAGTGAAATGGAGAAGAAAAAACAATAAGAATATTATATCGGAGGGAACAGTGAACAGAGAAGGCTGAGAATGGGAAAGGGTGAACAGGAAAACAGTGAGGTGAACAGGACAACAGTGAAGGGAACAGGACAACAGTGAGGGGAACAGGACAACAGTGAGGGGAACAGGACAACAGTGAGGGGAACAGAACAACAGTGAGGGGAACAGGACAACAGTGAGGGGAACAGGACAACAGTGAGGGGAACAGAACAACAATGAGGGCAACAGGACAACAGTGAGGGGAACAGAACAACATCAGAACAACAGTGAGGGGAACAGAACAACAGTGAGGGAACAGAACAACAGTGAGGGGAACAGGACAACAGTGAGGGGAACAGGACAACAGTGAGGGCAACAGGGCAACAGTGAGGGGAACAGGACAACAGTGAGGGGAACAGGACAACAGTAAGGGGAACAGGACAACAGTGAGGGGAACAGGACAACAGTGAGGGCAACAGGACAACAGTGAACAACAGTGAGGGGAACAGGACAACAGTGAGGGGAACGGAACCAGTTTTCAGTTTCCCTAATAAAAATTAGTTAGTCATCATAAATTAGCATTTATGAAAAAAAAATCTTATAAGCACTACTGACCAGAATGCTCACAAACATCATAACAATGGCCGTATTTTTTATTTTGTTTAACCCTTGGTACAAGCGGGTGAAGGCTTACAACTCGAAAAGTATTAAACGTAGAAAGATGAAAAAAACATGAAAGAGTATAACTTCAAGTTTTATTTGGTCTCCATATTACCAAAGTTCTCTATATGAGTCATAGTTAAAATTCATTTTTTTAAGATCAAGATTCCCCCTACAATGCAGCTAAATTCTGAGCAACGAGTTTTTTTTGTCGAACAATTTTACCTGAAAACTTCACCAACCAAAATAAAGAGAGGTTATTCCACTAAATACAGACAAGAAGATAGTCTCAACACAATCAAGAAGTGGATACGTCAGTGGAAAGATAAAGGAACGATCCTGAATCAAAATAAAGGTCATTCTGTACGGCAAAGAACTGGAAGATCAGAAGAAAACATTGCCAAGATTGAAGAAAGAATTAATGAATCGCCTTTGGATTTCTTCCTATAGATTTATAGAAAGAAAAAGTATTCAGTACAAGACCAAGCAGCATTGACAATCTGAAGATAGCAATTCGTGAAGCTCTCGCACTTATTGACCAGTATAAGTTGTCTGCAAATTCAGCAGTGAGTTCCTATCCCCTTGAAATTGTGAATAGATAGGTTTTTATGCCCTATTACTTGTAAATTTAGGTTCTACTTGTGTTCTGTGCTTTCAATTGTATTAACTTGTGACTTTCTATGTATGTTCTAGATTCTACGAACTGACGATGGAGCTGGACTCCGAAACGTTTTCTATAAAGATATGAATCTTTATGGACTATTCTTTGCTTTTAAATTTTTAGTCAACTTGCGATTTAAGCGAATAAGTGACATTAATACTTTAATAAGTTGTCTGCAGTAACAGAAAATTTTGAAAAACGTATTGAGCTCTGTATTCAACAGCGAGGAGGTCATTTTGAACATTTATTGTAACCTGAATAAAACTTGAAGTTATACTCTTTCATGTGGTTTCTATTTCATATTTCTACGTTTAATACTTTTTGAGTTATAAGCCTTTACTTTTACCAACTTTTTTTGGGTCACCCTGTATATTATTCCATCATTTCATTGTTCTTGAAGAATAAATAATTTGCAAGCGAGTTCATGCTTGCAAAATTAGAAACATTCTGGGACTCTAAGAAGATTTTTGTTGTCATGTTCCTTGCTGCGTTTACGAAAAAATAAATTATTTTAAGATTTATGCTAAAACTAAACAATTTCTAGGCTTGGCTGCCATCGAATTATTTTTTTACATTATTTTTTAATTACTTTTCTATTATTATTTGTTAATACTATTATTATTTACTATTTAATTATTATTTCTTCGTTGAAGAAAAAGCCTGAATAAATAACCTTCATCGATGGCTATAAATTTGTACTTCGGGATAAAAGTTAATAAAACTCTCTTTTACAAGTATATACGTAGTAAAATATATCGCTTCTCTTTCTTATATCTTTATGAACAATTTTAAAACTTATATATATTTTGGATGCTCAAAAATAGCCGTGCGACATCAAAGCACTGCATTAAAAAATCAAATTCATCTAAATTCACGTCCATACTTTTCCTTATTATTCAGCGCACTCATGTACAGGTGAGCTGACATTGAGCGTGTGCTCCTTCACTGCGCACTTAATTTGCCTATCTTAGGATAATTCTTATGCGACTCCAGCGCGTCACAGCTTCACTGAATAACTTCTGGAGCGCCAGCCGCACACGCCCTCACTCCACCACCGCCCGCCGCACACTGAGCAAAAAATCCCGCCGCTGTCCGAGGTCCGGCATGACTGGCCGACCGATGGCCAACAGATCCAATCAGCTGGATAAGTGGTCAGCTGGCCACCAGATCCAATCAGCTGGTC
Organism: Hyalella azteca; assembly: GCF_000764305.2. Lineage (NCBI taxonomy): Eukaryota > Metazoa > Arthropoda > Malacostraca > Amphipoda > Hyalellidae > Hyalella > Hyalella azteca. Next base: position 12,128 of record NW_025945035.1, on the reverse strand, counting down.
AAGTGGCCAGCTGGCCACCAGATCCAATCAGCTGGATAAGTGGTCAGCTGGCCACCAGATCCAATCAGCTGGTCAAGTGTTTAGCTGGCCACCAGATCCAGTCAGCTGGTCAAGTGATCAGCTGGCCACCAGATCCAATCAGCTGGTCAAGTGGCCAGCTGGCCACCAGATCCAATCAGCTGGTCAACTGGTTAGCTGGCCACCAGATCCAATCAGCTGGTCAAGTGGCCAGCTGGCCACCGGATCCAATCAGCTGGCCACCAGATCCAATCAGCTGACCACCATATCCAATCAGCTGGCCACCATATCCAATCAGCTGGCCACCAGATCCAATCAGCTGGTCACAATCAGCAGGTAAACTTTCCATACGCAGAGTTCAGCGGCATGTCGGAGCCAGGCTCTCGCCATATGGTAAAGGCTTCAAAGTTACAACTTCAAAGTTTTAAAATTCAAAGTTACAACTTTAAAGTGAGTATGCAAGTTTTAAAGTGAGGTATTGTAGTCGCTCAGAGTTTCTGAATACGCCATAAATGGAATAACTAAATTGATAATAAGTTATTATAAACAGATCGCCTTGACAACAAATGTTCTAGAGTTTGCACTTAGACGATGGTATGAATTACAGATGTTATCTAAAGCAAGTCGAGATTTGCATGTCCTTAGCCAGCGTCACAACCATCACTGTTATCTGTCAACAGTGACCGTCTATTAGCCGTGCTTATTAACGTGCGTGGTACATTCATGCTTTCGAATTTCATACAAAGTCATTTCATGTTTTTTCTGTAATAATTGTTTTTATAGTAGTTTATTAGGACAAGTTTCTTTACTTCAACTTCCTTCACTGACACGGAGTTACAATGATAGCATTAAAAAATAATGTTATTCTCTACCACTCACTATTGTCACCACTGCCGCCACTCACCATTATCGCCACTATCAGTCACTATTGTCTACAGCCACTATTGTCGCCACTACCTGACACTATTGTCGCCACTACCAGCCACTATTGTCGCCACTACCAGTCACTATTGTCGCCACTACCAGTCACTATTGTCGCCACTGCCAGTCATTATTGTCGCCACTACCAGTCACTATTGTCGCCACTACCAGCCACTATTGTCGCCACTGCCAGTCACTATTGTCGCCACTACCAGTCACTATTGTCACCACACGCAGCCCTGAGGTGTCAGCCGCTGTTGTTCTCGCTGTTATCTCTGTTGGATCGCCGCCCCTGTTGCTGCTGCTATTGTTCTTGCTGTTGTGTTTGTCCTTATTTTTGTCTTGTTGTTTACTGATATTATTATTACATTTATTACTTTGACGCTATACTTATTGTGTTTGGATCGTTAGGTTTGCTACAGATGTGTTGTTACTTATAATGTTAGAACTGTTTTTGTCCTTATTTCTATGATGTTTCATCATGTTATTAATGTATTTAATACCTATATTTCTATCTTGTTATTTATATTGTTGTTGTTGTTGTTGTCATGTAGGGGTAATAGACGCAGTTATTTTCTGACCAAGCTGACTGACAATGCCGTGTTATTGCTGAATGCCATGCCATAATTAACTCAACAGAACTATTAGTATTTTTCTTTGTAGTATCAATTGATTATCATTCCTTTTTCACTATTATACCTTATATTTACCAATAATTCTACGAGAAGAGTTCCATGTTCATTATATGCAATGCAAATTTTCTAGTTTTACACATCTGAATTTCCCTAAATTCGTTTTTTATCACAAGCGTCCTTTGATATTTTGAACTGTTCAAGGCCTCCTAACGCACGTGTCTTATATTGCTTGTAATTCCTGTAAATCTTTCAATAAATTCCTGCAATTTATTTACTTCCTGCAGGAGAATATCAGCTCTGGTGTGTGCAAGTGACAGCTGCTGTCACCACCGAGCGTTTTGTATGGCAGGTCCAAATAGCGTTACCGACAAACTTCCGTATGAATGCCGCTGCAAACTTCATTTCCTGAGACTGTAAATGCGTTTGCACCAAGTCTCTCCTGTGCATCTGCCACTCAAACTCTTGTTCTAGAACTCTTGTTCTAGAACTTTTGTTATAGAACTTTTGTTCTAGAACTCTAGTTCTAGAACTCTTGTTCAAGAACTCATGTTCTCGAACTCTTTGTTCACAAACTCTTGTTCTAGAACTCTTGTTCTAGATCTCTTGTTCTAGAACTATTGTTCTCAAACTCTTGTTCTAGAACTCTTGTTCTAGATCTCTTGTTCTAGAACTATTGTTCCCAAACTCTTGTTCTGGAACTCTTGTTCACGAACTCTCATTCTAGAACACTTGTTCCCGAACTCATGTTCCAAAACTCTTGATCACGAACTCTTGTTCTAGAGTTCTTGTTCTAGAACTCTTGTTCTAGAACTTTTTTCTAGAACTCTTGTTCTCCCACTTTTGTTCTGGAACTCTTGTTCTAGAACTCTCGTTCACGAACTCTTGTTCTCGAGCTCTTGTTCCAGAACTCTTGTTCACGAACTTTTTTTCTAGAACTATTGTTCTCAAACTCTTGTTCAGGAACTCTTGTTTCCAAACAATAATTACCTTACTGTAATTCTCAATAAATATTAAAATAAAGAATTCGAGTTGAGACCTCCATATAATTGGTCATGAAGCATTGAACATTAATAGAACTTTTCGTGTCGTATGTCTCATCTCCTATAATTATATTATTTCTATGGCACTTCATCGTCATTTCTCGTCATTTCTCGTCCCGTCAATGACATGCTGTCATTGCGGTAGCCAAGACGGGAGACTATGGCTGGTGCTTTTTAGGATGCCGTGTAAATTTGAATTAGAATTAATTCATTGTGTATTTACAGCCCGATTCACTTAAACCTTCTGATATGAAAGCTAAATAAGAAAAGCACTTGTAGCGATATCATTACCATATAAATTTTATTGAAAAAGACTATGCCTGAATATTTGCATCATTTAGTTTTAAAGATAACATCGACTAAAAGACTTCCCTCATTGTCAATGCATTCAGTTAGTAAATTTTTGAAGTTCCGTTTAACTCGCTGAAGCAAATTGACGAGTATGTTGGCGATGGTTATTTGGCGTATGATGTTCTTCAAATGAGGTAGGGTCCTTAGACAGTCATTGTAAAGAATTGAATACCCGTAAATATGCTTGAATATATTGAATTAAATTTCAAAAATCGACTAACTGAATGCATTGGCAATGAGGGAAATTTTTTTGTCCGATGTTATCTTTAAAATTAAATGATGCCAAAATTTAGGTAGCGCCTTTTTTCTTAAAATTTATACTGTAATGATATCGTTGAAAGAATTTTTTTATTTAGCTTTCAAATCTGGGAGTTTCCGTGAATCAGCCTGTTAAATGACGTCACTCCTCCGATGATTTTTGACAAGAAATTAAGATGTTCCATCTTGCATGATTATCAATTTCAGTTCATTAGCGTGTAGCTCGTCCAGCTCGTCTGTTAATTAACATTGAATATCATTCAATATTTATAACAGATACGAACACAATACAATCTCATGCAGCTATTGAAGGCTATTAAGACATGCGGACTCTGGATTTAATGAGCAACTTCGATACAAGTTGGTTGTCGTGTCACTATGTCTGCATGTCTGATGCCTTCATTGACGATTATGTCTGATGTTCCATGGTGCCTTCATTGACGATTATGTCTGATGTTCCATGCTGCCTTCGTTGATGAACATGTCTGATGTTCCACGCTGCCTTCATTGATGAACATGTCTGATGTTCCACGCTGCCTTCATTGATGAACATGTCTGATGTTCCATGCTGCCTTCATTGATGAACATGTCTGATGTTCCATGCTGCCTTCATTGATGAACATGTCTGATGTTCCACGCTGCCTTCATTGATGAACATGTCTGATGTTCCACGCTGCCTTCATTGATGAACATGTCTGATGTTCCATGCTGCCTTCGTTGATGAACATGTCTGATGTTCCATGCTGCCTTCATTGATGAACATGTCTGATGTTCCACGCTGCCTTCGTTGCTGAACATGTCTGATGTTCCACGCTGCCTTCATTGATGAACATGTCTGATGTTCCATGCTGCCTTCGTTGATGAACATGTCTGATGTTCCATGCTGCCTTCATTGATGAACATGTCTGATGTTACATGCTGCCTTCATTGATGAACATGTCTGATGTTCCATGCTGCCTTCATTGATGAACATGTCTGATGTTCCATGCTGTCTTCATTGACGAACATGTCTGATGTTACATGCTGCCTTCGTTGATTAACATGTCTGATGTTCTACGCTGCCTTCGTGGCTGAACATGTCTGAAATAACATGGCGTCGCCAAAGTTACGAGGACAGCAAAGTAGAGTCGCTCTAATGAGCTTTCATTAATGAGACGCAGCTTAATCAGACCCTGGGTCTGGTGACCAATTCCTTAATCAGACCGGATCCTGGCGACCAATTCACCCCGACTAACTGGGCCCCGACACTAGCATATCTCACTAACGCAGGTAACGTTACGGCGGTGATAGTGCAGTTACGGTGCTTGTGATATTACGGTCTCGTGGCATCATTAGTTGTCGTACAGTCGAGCGCAACTTCGGCCGGGATATTGAATTACCAAGAACATGAACAAAGTTACGTTCAATTTGACGCGGCATGATATAAAGTGAACAAACCGACAGAGAATGAACGAAAATTCTAATGATGCTTTTCGTTTACTATATGTGCTCAGTATGAATAGGAATAACTCACTTAAATTGAATGCTAAAGTTTGACGCGGCAATATAAAAAGTGAACAAACCGACAAACGCTTTTTTACTTACTATATATGCACAGTATGAATAGGAATAATTCGCTTAAATTAAATGCTAACATCAAGCGTATCATGTTTGCTAAATGTCATATGATATTTTATTCGAAATATCCAAATGTCGTTCCGTGATTTGTTGACTGGATTAAAAATATTATTGTTAGCGCTTTGGAGGATGTTGCGGAACAAGTAAATCAAATAAAATCTTTTCTATGATATTTTATACAAAGCTCTCGTTTCCAATAGGATCAAAACATTAAATTAAAAATCACCTTTAGGTGCGCAGCTGCTAAATACCATGTCCCTACATCATCTGTTCGCTTACATCGCAACTTTACCAAAAATTCCAATGAAAGTTCCTAATAAATGCCTCATGTCTTCTTCAAAAATATTTTGAATATCGTCTCTGTCATCAATTAGCATACAAGCAATCATGTGTTTAATTAATTGGATGATGTATGAGTTACACAGCAGAGTGTAGGGTTGTTTTAATCATCATATAATGTGTTTAATGACTTGTCTGATGTATGAGTTACACAGCAGAGTGAAGGACTGTTTTAATCATCATGTAATGTGTTTAATGACTTGACTGATGTATGAGTTACACAGCAGAGTGAATGGCTGTTTTCATCACAAAATGTATGACTTCACCGCATGCCCTGATCCAAGCATCCATCATAGATCATAGCCACTTGGTTATTTAAGTTTAATTCAAGAATATTTTCGAGCACTCTTATTTAAACCCGGTAAAGTGAATGGTTACATGCCTTAGGTAGATAGAGCGCAACACATGACAGCTTTACTGCCTCGCCAGTTTTGTACTATTGAAAGATTAGCTAGTATATACTCATAGAAAATCGCACATGTGTAAACAAGTAAATCCTGTCATCTAATAATAACACATAGAAAAATACAGGAGTCATATTCTTTCGTAATGACACGCTTTCTTTCCCACAGTACGAGCAGAAAGCACACATAACACAGATCCACCAGTTAGCTGGGCAAAACTGGGTTTTGATGACCCACAAAAAATGCTATATAAGCAACTTAATTTTGAAATAGTCACACTTATTTGTCTGAGTATAGCATTACGGCCGAGAAGCAGAACAATTATAACACCGCGGAGGTATCCTTAGTATCCTTAGTATGCTTAGTATTTGTTTGGGACATAGCAGTCCCAGGCCACAATGGATCGCCGCCTCTGACCGCCTCTATGCAGAACATGAACTCGACTTCCGTAAAAATCTTGATGGAGAGATCAATGGCAGCAAAATGCAGGCTTTTGCCAACGCTCCCTCGCTCTAATTACGAGTGATTGTGAGAAAATCTCATCTGATTTGTTAGAATAAATTATTTACTTAATTGTACATCGCTGCCAGCTGCGGCTTTTGCTGCACCGGCAGTGAAATAACATAAAGTCTACGGGAAGTTCAAGTCACACTTCATTTACTTTGTACATATGATCAACGTAGCTTATAAGGCACATGTACAGTCGTGCTGTGTTGTACATGTGATCCAGGTAGCTTATAAGGCACATGTACAACCGTGCTGTGTTGTACATGCGATGCACGTAGCTTATAAACCACATGTACAGCCGTGCTGTGTTGTACATGTGATCTACGTAGCTTATAAGGCAAATATGTACTGTACTTTTAAAAGATATTCATGCAAATTTTGCAAATGTTGATGAAAATTCGATTATGGATAACAATTTGTATGACAGACTCAATTAAAGACTCCTCAATGCCGAACTAACAGGCAGGATTTCTAACTTCATTATTTTGAATTGTTTATTATTTTCATATATCATATTCATGCTTATTTATTATGCTCTGTCATGATATTTTTATCTTGATATTTATTTTTATCTCATTTCAATTCCGGTCATTATATCATCCAGCCCCTGCTGTTAATAATTAAATGCCAGTTAAGTGTTTGCTGAGGCCACAGCTGTAGAGTGCGAGTTCTCTCCACGTCTCACATCAAAAATTCATGGAACCTCGCAACCAAATATTTGCCCTCAAATGTTCAGTGCAAACTGAGGGGAAGACGTTGCCTTTTCCCTCACATTTAGATGCTGTGGCAAGCAGTTAACGTGGCAATGCGTGCTGATGTGGCACCGCTGTAAAAACGGACTTTACAGCCACGTGACCGTATAATTTAGAATATTGTGCCGTGTGAAACTGAATAAAAAGGGACTTTACAGCCACGTGACCGTATAATTCAGAATATTGTGCCGTGTGAAACTGATATAAGATTTAATTGCGTGGAATGGTTGAGAATATTATATAAAATTATAATAGAATATAATTATTATAGAATATTATATTAATGGACAATATTATCAAGATGAATATTGAAGGAAAACATCGAATAAATTAAACAAGGACCTTTTTCGACTTCTGGGATAGTCAAAAAAGCAACTTAATACGGCTTACCTGTGACTACATTTTGTTTTAAATATCACAAGAGGTAATATTTTAAAGTAGGTGTTATTTTATAATAATATTTGAAGGGTAATATTCTTTTAATTACTATTCGCAAGGTCGGTGAGACTTGCTACTTTCAGACAGGACCTTACTGCAAGTTTGCATATTATAATATATCCATTAACTCCATCAATAAAATCTACTTGCGATATAATGGTATTGGTACCCACATTAGGCCTCCATGTTAAAATTATTATCTTAAAATTATAACTATTTTTAGTATAATTTCGTCTTTAATTTTATTATTTTGCAGATGATTCTAAATTTCTTTTAAACTGTGCGCCACCAAATTTGGAAAAAATAAACACGCACAAACATTGCGTCTTTGAAATAGCGGACCCAAAATTATCAGTATTGATATATTGATGCCCAGAAGGAACCATCGCTGTTTGCCTGTTGATGGTTGGGAACCATCGCTGTTTGCCTGTTGATGGTTGGGAACCATCGCTGTTTGCCTGTTGATGGTTGGAACCATCGCTGTTTGCCTGTTGATGGTTGGGAACCATCGCTGTTTGCCTGTGGATGGTTGGGAACCATTGCTGTTTGCCTGTTGATGGTTGGGAACCATTGCTGTTTGCCTGTTGATGGTTGGGAAGTATCTCTGTTTGTCTCAAAAAGCGTTTAACAGCTCATCTTTGAAGTAAGTTATGTTCACGATTTTATTTGTCGTGAATTTCACGCCACAGCGATCATAGCCTCCCAAAATAGAGACAAGCAATTCATCAGCATGCTAGCTTTGCCATGCATTCGCAATGCATTTATTCAGCCATTAACATGACATTGATTGTAAATAATACTTTCATTAAGAATATAATTGTGGATGATCTTGAGAATTAGCTGTAATAAAAGGCCGGGGAGGAGGCCATATTCTTTTATGGTCCCCCATAACCCAGGTAAGAACTGTCCAGCAATCGCGGTGCACGCGTCGCTCGTTTTAATGGCAAACTTGCCGGGATTATTGGGGAACTTGGGGAGATGTCGTGTGGGGGGGATATCTGAGGTGAGACGTGGTGGGAGGAGGTGGGAGGAGGTGGGAGGAGGTGCGATGTGTTGGAGGGATTTCAGAATGGGTGTGACGTGGTTAAAGGTGGTAGACGAGTTAAGTCGTTATGGTGAGACGAGTTAGGCGGGGTGGGACGAGTTGAACAGAGTAGTGAGACGAGTCAACGTTATAGTGAGACGAGCTAGGCGTGGTGAGACGACTATGGTGACTGGTGAGACGAAGGCTGCTCCCCTCAGCCGCCGTCTCACCGTCTGAGGCAGAGGCAAAGTTCAGGTTTAATTGCAGCCTCAGGCATCCAAATATTCGTACAAGGCATCTCGATGAGTTGAATCTCAGGGTTATGGCCAAACTTGTGGATATGTTCATGTCGGCATAAAGTTTTAGTTAGGCTCGAAATTAAAGTGTAAGTTGAGATTGAATTCTAGGGTAGAATTATATATGGCAATGGGATTAAAGAGGGCGATGAAATTATAATGGGTGGGGTATTACAGCAAAATTCTAATCTCATTTCAAACTTTTATAACATAACAAAATTTGAGTTGAAATTGCATACGGCATTGAAGCTAAAGTAAGATTCAGAATCAGAGTGAATATAAAGTTCATATCTTCAATGTAATAGAAAAGAGTGTTTAAAATAATGCGTTCAAACGAAGTGTGGCGAGTAGACTGGCCTTGTGAAACATTACAATTTAAATGTTCCGTTACAATTGAAACCAATTTACAATTTGAAACCAAAAAAAAATTGAAAACATTACAATTTTGGCCTGCTCATATCTGTTGAAGAATAGTTATTGGTCATGATAATTATATTACCTCTCTTTATCATTACAAATAAACGATCACTGATTTCATTATATAATAAACAACATAAATATGATGAATCGTGTTTTTTATGGTTCAAACTACCCCGTTTCAAGATCTTTGCCAACGTATAATGTAACCAACGATGTCTGATCTGTTGCTGGGAGCTGCGATGTCTGATCTGTTGCTGGGAGCTGCGATGTCTGATCTGTTGCTGGGAGCTGCGATGTCTGATCTGTCGCTGGGAGCTGCGATGTCTGATCTGTTGCTGGGAACTGCGATATCTGATCTGTTGCTGGGAACTGCGATGTCTGATCTGTTGCTGGGAGCTGCGATGTCTGATCTGTCGCTGGGACCTGCGATGTCTGATCTGTTGCTGGGAACTGCGATGTCTGATCTGTCGCTGGGAACTGCGATGTCTGATCTGTTGCTGGGAACTGCGATGTCTGATCTGTTGCTGGGAGCTGCGATGTCTGATCTGTTGCTGGAAGCTGCGATGTCTGATCTGTTGCTGGGACATGCGATGTCTGATCTGTTGCTGGGAGCTGTGATGTCTGATCCGTTGCTGGGAGCTGCGATGTCTGACCTGTTGCTGGGAGCTGCGATGTCTGATCTGTTGCTGGGAGCTGCGATGTCTAATCTATTGCTGGGAGCTGTGATGTCTGATCTATTGCTGGGACCTGCGATGTCTGATCTGTTGCTAGGACCTGCGATGTCTGATCTGTCGCTGGGAGCTGCGATGTCTGATCTGTTGCTGGGAGCTGCTCTGGGACCTGCGATGTCTGATCTGTTGCTGGGAGCTGCGATGTCTGATCTGTCGCTGGGAGCTGCGATGTCTGATCTGTTGCTGGGAACTGCGATGTCTGGCCCGACGCTGAGTCTTACCTAAAAAAATTCCCCAGCCTATCATTATAAGCAAATATCCCTGCCAAAATATCGTCCTATGTTTCGTTTCCTTCACCGTACACTGTTCGAAAAATCTTCGTAAAAAAACGTTCTCTCGACGTAACGGTACCGGTTACTTATCGTTAAATTATACGCAGGATATTTTTCGGGAGAAAACCTTTCCTTGGCAGGTTCGTACTATATAATCAATTTTTCATTTTTTTCAAATGCACACTAATATAATAATATAATAATACTTATAATATAATGATAATATAATAACTAACTTCGTATTAAGGCATCTCTCTAATACAATGTCCATCCGTACGAGGTGACGCCGTGAACAAAATCATTCAAAGTAAAGACAAGAAGCATGTTAATGGTGACTGCTTCTGCTTGATAATGGTGGTGTAAAACCTCTTATTAAATTGAGATGGCACAACATATAAAAATGAACTAGCGTGTGGGTCTTTATAACTCGTCTGAACATTTTCTTACAATCACTCATGGGTTTCCACTTAGCTCCTGCTTCTATTTATGGCTGCAACTCATCTTCGAGATTCAAGCGCTGCGTCGATTTATCGATCATTCATGATTAAACCAGTAGGTATACTGAGGCGTTAACGTAGCAGCTAAATTAAACTCTTTGTATGGCCCGTGCAATTTAATAGAGCTAGATAATAATAGAAGCGCGATTACTTATCTGAACTCTGTAACCAATATAGTAGGCAAAGCGATTCACTTACTAAAGCTTCTTCGAGTCGTGTACGAGTTTATTCGTCGTCTTATGGTTCTTGAGGATCCGCTGGTGTTCAGTCGGAGTTCTTTCATCTCAAGTCAGAGCTGTTAATAGGTCAGCCACGTGGCATAAATTAAGTTATAAAAAAATAAACACGGTTAAGGAAACATGAGCGCAATTTTGTAACCCGAACCTGATATTACGGTAGGATTGCAGTTATTTATAGAGACTCTAACTTATACAGAATGGCTTTTTAATGTATATTCATTTTATTGCCTTCTATGAAAACGTTCGATAAATCTTATAAGAAATAATTTGTTTTAATATCCCTAGGGAATTATGAATAAATGTTGTAATGTATGAATAATTTGAAAGTATTTATCGAGGAAAAAACTTCGAATTTATGACATTTTCTACTCCTATTGGAATAAGGGTGCATAGTTGGAAATCGATCAAAGGTATAAATTTTTTCATAAAACAGTGATTGTGCATTGCAACTCGAGACTCAATCGACAATTCTACGGACCCGCCAGCGGACTCGCCTGCGGACTCACGCAACTGGGACACTCATAATTCCTTAAATACTTTACGGATCTGTATGAATTTTGGAATGTGAGTATTAATTATCGATACACTGCCGCAGGAATTATTACGGATTTTTACATGAATTATTTTTTAATTAAAACCAATAAACGTATTTTTTAAGCAACTGGGACACTCATAATTCCTTCAATACTTAACGGATCTGCTCGAATTTTGGAATGTGAGTATTAATTATCGATACGCAGCCGCATGAATTGTTACAGATTTTTACATGACTTATTACTAGGTTAGGTTACGTTAGGTTGGGTTAGGTTGGGTTAGGTTAGGTTAGATTAAGTTAGGTTAGGAAATAATTCATGCAAAAATCTGTAATAATTCCTGCGGCAGCGTATCGATAATTAATACTCACATTCCAAAATTCATACAGATCCGTTAAGTATTTAAGGAATTATGAGTGTACCAGTTGCGCGAGTCCGCAGGCGAGTCCGTAGAATTGTCGATCGAGTCATCTCGAGACCTTATATAGGCTTAGGCACAAAACAAATATTTAAGGTCAATTCGAGTCATTACCTTTATGGTATGAATATAGAAAGTATTCTAAGTTTTGGCTACATTATTTCACGAGTATGTAATTACTTAACTAAAAAAAGAAGCGATATGAACATTTTATTTTATTTTATGAACATTTTATGAACATTTTAGGAGGCAGGGTGGCCCAGTGGTTAAAGTTCAGAGTACCAAGATTGGCGCAGAGAGGCGCGGGTTCGATCCCAGCTATGTGCGCCAGTTTCTGGTCAGAATCGGCAAGGAGGCCGGGAAGGAGGTTGAGTTCTGGCAATGATCGAGGACGCACGTAGTGTTTGCGGGTCCCAAC